>NC_140143.1:12795101-12997601 GCF_964035555.1 Netta rufina
TTGACCTTCCCTGCATATGTTTATTGACCTTGAACCTCTGAATGTCCTTCAGTCCCGACTTTCTTACCAAACCTACCCATGCTTTCAATAAGGACTGTGCAAGGTAAGGTGCAAGTACAGCCCCTCAGGAGGTAGTCCTGGAGACAGAAATCAGCCAGACGTCTTCTTAGACATTAATACAGTTACTACACTGGTAAGACATTCTCTTTCCGAGAGTCCTTTTTAATTCCCAATGTTTCCGTTAGATAAGGCTGTGCAAAGGGGTGTCTGAGAGAGACATGAGATGAAAAAGCTCCTCTATATGGCGGGAAAGAGCACACAAACTGAGAAGGACCGAAAGTCAGCTTGCACAAAAATACTTCTGTTTGTAAGATTTCTGTGAGAAGAGTATGTGGTTGGTGCAGCCACTGGTCTGCATCACCTGCGTGAGCAGTGGGATGCTTCCAGAGACATTGTGCCTGGGGAACCTGCAATGAATTATTTTGTCTTGATGGAGAATTAAATCAAATGAAAGATGTTACTGGACATTGAGTCCATACTGCGGGTGCCGTAGCTGTGTGAGCAAGTCGTTTTGGTGGTGCCAGTAAGGTGGCTGTAAGGAACTGGAAATAAGTATGTGTTCATTGGAATTGTTAGAAGTCTCATTCCTTAGTGAAAAAGACAATTCTGTTAGCACCCACCATGTTGGAGAAGAACTCAAGATAACTCAGAGATAAAACAGGCATACCAATTTTTCTGTTATATCCATGAACTTTAGTGTTTTCATTAATAGGATTTAGAGCTTTCATAGAAAGCTTTACCAAACACTGAAGTGTTTCCATGGGATGTATGGAGGGATCCAGTCCCTGTGGTCGCAGAAGAATAGGCATGCCTGTGCTAGTTTCATTACGATGGGAATTTCATTTAGTACATTTCTAGGCAATAGTATAACAACAATAAGAACATGTGCCTTTGGATTGGCTAATGTGTGAGAGGTTTTTCCCTTGCATCCTAAGCTGCGATCAGCAAAAACTAAATATCAAACAGCAAACAAGGAACTATCAAATAGCAACATAAGCTGTGAAAGCTTCTGCTTTCTCACATATAAAGCAAGGTGATAACAGATACAGATACAGAGATGTAAGTTGATTTAATTGAACCTCAGAGAACAGAAGAGCAGGAGATAGGATTAGATGCAAAGATCTTACTGATTACCACTGTGCTAGCCATAGGTATGCAAAATAGACATGTGAGTCATACACCTTATAGAGTCCCTTAGTATCTGCCTAGCTAACTTATCAAATTCATGTTGGGTCAGCTGAGTCTCCCAGGCTGTATCTCTGCTTAGGAGAGGAGCTAAAATCTGAATCAGCATAGGCACAATCTGTGCTGCAGTGTGGAGGTAGTGGTTATCTTGCACTGGACTTGGGTCCTTACAGCTGCCTTGCAGCCTGTGACCTGCCTGTGCAAGAATGCCTGATGAGGCATAAACGGAAAATCATTCTTTAGTTCGCTGCTCCTTCAGAGCCATTGTAATCAGTTTTCTCAAACTGAAAAGAAACAGGAAATAGATATTTGGCTCCAAAACCATTAAAAGTCCTGTTTATTCTGGGTTGGAGCAGATTTGGAATTTCACTCAGAAAATGAATTTGTAGAAGGACATAGCATGTTTTTTGTTTTGTTTGTTTGTTTGTTTGTTTGACAGTAATATTAATATGTCTGTCAATGTTTAAATGTTGTGTGCAGATGCTGAAGGTCTGCCTGCCCTCTGGATGTGGCGGCTTGTGTGAGTTTAGTGCAGTCATTTGTGACCATTCCTCCACAATATCAGAAGGCATATCCTGGAAGGAGATTTGCCTCCGTGGAATAAATGATTGCATTTCACACATTTTTCCTTGCTTTCTTATATTTCTTCCTTTGAGGGCAATGCAAATAAACAAACAAACAAAATCAGTATATGCCTGGTTTGCCTTAAAGATTAGGGAAAGACAGAGTGAAGCTCTCTACATATGAGCCAGAAGGAAGCTGTTGGGTTCATAGCTGCAGCCCTACGAGGCTGCAGCTGGCAGTCTTTGACCATGTATCTTATTTTCCCAGCTTGGCCTTAGTTAGTGTCCCTGGTTGAAAGGACCAGACAGGGCTTCAAGCCATCTTTGTGATGAAACCTTCATTGCTTTTTTCACAGCTGCTGTAACTCCCTAGCTTCCAAGGAACCACTGAAGCCGCTTGGAAGAAGTGATATCACCAGGTGATGCAATGTTGTGCAGTTACTTGCACTTCAGCTTCACCTCTTTCTTTTCCTTGCAGCCTGAACCCCAGCACACTGAGGCTTGGAACTTGAATTGGTGAAGAGATGTACAGCTGAGGTGGCACTTGAACCCTCATAGCAGTTCTGTTTGTGCCTGGAGAGCAGGTGACAGCATGATGCTTATCTCCTGCTGTTCCTAATTGTTTGGATCACTCATGGTGATCTGGATCCTAACAATCAGGATGATAGTCACTGGATGATGTGGATCCGGAGTACATCTGGATCAGTAATGTATGCACTGATAATTACATCCATTATCGGTATATAATCATCATATTGATAAATGTACTTCAGCATGTTGTTCTTATAGGCAACAGGCATCTGTGCAGTGTTTCATCTTCACAATGTCTGAAGGTGATGATGCCCCTATAAATTAAATTGGGACAGCACCTTTATGACCAGCACTTTGACCTGCCAGTATGTCTACACGAAATGAATGAGAGTGCCACATGCATGTCTTTCTTTCTCAGGCACTTGATTATTCTCTGCTTCAAGTTTTATTGTTTAATGAGAATGCTTCTCTTGGACAGGTCTGGGTGCTCATGGAACATCAAATACAGAGGGGTTTCATTTCTCTCCCAAAGGATGTTCTGTGTACCCAGTGCTCCAAGGGAAGATTTCTAGGATATAAATCATGTTCTGGATGAAACTAGGACAGATAAGGAGAGAAATGGACTGAAAGTCTTTGGGTGTTTTGCAGTCTCTAGAATGCTAAACCATATGGTCTCTTTCCAGATGTGTGTCTGGTTAGACTTTAAATTATCTAGATATTGACTTAAAAGATCGTGTTTTTTCTTTTTCTGTTTTTCTTTTTTTTTTTTTTTTTTTTTTTTTTTTTTGGTCCTCAGCAGAAACCCAGAAAGGCAACTACTCAGCCAGGAGAAGATACCTTGAATGGCCATCTTCCCCCAGGCTGGCAGAGCTATATGTCTCCCCAGGGCCGCAGGTACTATGTGAACACCTTCACAAATGGTAAGTGGAGGCTCCAGTAGATGTGTCACTAGCAGCAGAGATCTGCTGCAGGAAGTTGTCTCTCAAGTTAATTTTGATGGCTAGCTACACCTAGTGAGTCAAAGAAATGAATATATGACCCTGCCACCATATGAAGGAAAATAATGTAACTAGATCTAGTGTTCTGGTCCTCTCTCATGTTAATTCTGACTATTATAAGATATCTGAAGCTTTTATAAAAGACAGGTAATGTAAAATAGAAACAACTCTGCCATAAATGATTCAGAATATAAAATACTGTAATGATTTAATTTTTATCACATTCTTTATTTCTTTTTCCTTCAGCTGCAGATATGTGTATCTATATATGTATATATATGTAGAATAACAGAATATCACATATCACCTTTAAAGTAAAACATAAATAGTTAATTGACAATTTGCTCAAGTCAGAGGCTTGGAGATAAAAGAAAAGGCTGTGCAATGGGATATCAAAGATAAACTTTTCAGTCTGTATTTCAGTCTTTAATTCACTGTCTTGCTAGTAGAGTAACAGACTTAACTCACAATCTTATAAACTGCTCAAGAACTGTTAGACTTGTACCACTTTTGGCTTACACTGTCTACCTGCTCTGGTCATGGGCTTTTAATAGCATTGCAAAACAGGGACTTGTGACCAGCAAAAACAGATTTCTGCAGCAGAAAGAATGACAGGGTAGGAGAGGACAGCAAGAGTTCGCTGTGTTCATAACATAGTCAAATCCATCAGGAATTACCATTGGTGTTCCTTTCTGACTCGCTGTGAGGGCAAGGAAGAGCCGTGGGCTGTCACAGTGAGCCTCATGGTCCATTTGGTGACTGATCTATTTAGCTGAAGAAGCCTTTGGCTTGCAAGTCTGCCAAGTCGTTATTTACCTTGGTTTTATGCACTGACATCTCACAGGACCCTGCAGAAGTCACATTACCATTAAACACTCCCTTCACGTTCACTTTGAAGCATGGTCTGCTTAGGTTCATTGACAACATCCCCTGCATGGCTGGGGAGATCAGTAGGAGTTAGATACCCCGTCCCCATTGCAATTCAGAGGTGGATAAGGTGGTGATTAAGCTCAGTCCTGAGCCAGCATGGCAATGGACCCTTACTCACATGCATTGGCCTGAGGTCGGAAAAAGCAGTAAGAAGCAGAGCCTGGTTTTCATGCAATAAACACTCTTGCCACAGTAGCCCTATCCCGGAAAAGGGGATGGCCTGAAATGTTTCCACATAATCTCAGACAGCTTTTTACTATCTTCACAAAAGTTACAGATGATATAGGAAGAGACAATAGCCACAGCCTGCTTCAGAAGTCAAGGGAAGGTTGGAAATCAAGTTTTCACTAAGAAGTTGTGGTTTAACCCAGCCAGCAGCTAAACACCACACAGCTGTTTGCTCACCCTCTCCCCTCCCTCTCTGGGATGGGGGAGAGAAATGGGAAAGTGAAGCCTGTGAGTTGAGATAAAGACAGTTTATTAAGACAGGAAAATAATAATAACAACAATAATAATAACAATAATGATGATAATAGTACTACTAATATTGTGTACAAAACAAGTGATGCACAATGCAATTGCTCACCACCTGCTGACCGATGCCCAGCCTAACCCCGAGCAGCCGGCAACCCCCACCCCAGCTAGCCACCCCTATATATTGTTTAGCATGACGTCAGATGGTATGGAATACCCCTTTGGCCAGTTTGGGTCAGCTGTCCTGGGTCTGTCCCTTCCGAGCTCTTGCTGCACCCCTCCAGCCTGCTCGCTGGCAGGACAGAGTGAGAAGCTGAAACGTCCTTGGCTTGGTGTAAGCACTGCTCTGCAACAATTAAAACATCGGTGTGCTATCAGCACTCTTCTCATCCTAATCCAAAACATGGCACGCTACCAGCTACTAGGAAGAAAATTAACTCTGTTCTAACTGAAACCAGGACAGAGGTCAGGGTAGCCCTGGGAGAAGCAGACCAAGGAGGTGGTAGAATCTTTGTCCTTTGATGTTTTTAGATGGCTAGATAAAGTTGCGGCTGACATTATCTGTTGTTGGCAGTGATACTGCTCAGAGTGAACAGCTGGGCTAGAGACTTCTTACTTCCAACCTGTCCTGCTATTTGCAAATTCCTGTCTCACCTACTGCAATGGGATTGCTAGGCAGCAAGGAATATGACTTTCAGAGTAACAGAATATAAGAGAGGATAGAAGGGTGTACATGCCCTATGGCGTGTACAGGGGCACAGTGACCCTTCCATCAATCCAGTTTAGCTGGAGTTCTTGGCCAGCTCAGTTCCTTTCAGTTTGCTCAGTTAGAATATGTTGCTGCCTGAAAGTTGTCTATTTGTGTGGATGTTAATGTTTGCTAGTTTTGGCAGTTTTATGATTTTGCTTGGGAGGTTTTTTTTGCTTTAGCTAGGCTCTGTTGCATTATCAGATTCACGCTGAAAGTGTCTGTGCTTCCTCAAGGTGAATTAGTTGCCAAGAAAGTGTCCTCTGTGGTGTCATTTAGGCCTCAGACAAAGCAGAAGATGGATGCAATCTCTAGAACTTCCTGTTGAAGTATGTGATGAAGTCTCATCCAGCCCTGGATTAAGCAGCTGTCAGGACAGTGTTTTGATTAATTTTGACTAATTGGCTCTGACCTTTGTCCCTCCAAAACTGGTAGTGCAGGACCATCCGTAGGTCGTACAGTCTCATGTTGTATATGCACTTTCTTCCTTGACTGTGCTGCAGAGTTGGAGCTGCTGAGCCATGTAGTCAACACAAAGTCACATTTGGCTTGTGAGGCTTGTTTAACAGTGGGATTGTACCTTAACACTCAAGAAGTATTCTTTGGCTTTAAGCGAAAACATAAGTAAAAAACAATGTGCTATAAAACTGCAGTCCCCATCTTTGCTGTGTGGCACATCTGTATTGGCAGTTAATGTTTATAACAAGTTTCAAAGACTGGACATCTCACTGACTACACCTTCTCATTTGTCTTAACTGCTTATTTGTCCTGTAACTGCTGCAGCTGCTGCTGGCAGTATCCAGATAAAGACTGACAATATTTGTAATGGGGACATGGTGCCAGCATACATCTCTCTAACAGTTTCATGTACCTCCTTCCTGTTTTGCCTTCTTGGCATCATTGTTTCAGCAGTAGGATCTAGGTCTCTTTTCCATCAAGGTCTTTTCTTTTGTGTAGATGCACTCCTAAATTGGTCTCCCTTTATTGTAGCTATTACCAAATGATGAATGTATGCTGGAGTGTCTGAGAGAGACATCCCTGTTAAGTTTCACAAGTACAGTAACTCAGAGGCCAGTAGCTATATTTCTAGGAAGTAGACATGTTCCTGGTTGGCTTTCAGTTTCATCCATATGGTTAAAGGTGCTTTTCTCACCATTACCAACAATGGCAGCAGATGCAAAACACTTGGCTAGTGAAGTTGTAACCATTTTTCAGATCTCCCAGGAACCAGTTCTCTTTTTATTAAGATGAACAATAAGAAAGTGTTTCAAGACCTCTTCAAAATTCTTCACAAATTATCTCCCTCTTTTTTTTTTTTTTTTCATTCTAACATGTTCAGTGCCTTCCACATAACAACTCACAAAGTGGCTGGCTGACTGCTTGTTGTAAAAACAATCTGTAAAACCACTATAGGGGTGACAACCACTGTTAGAATATACATTTGGACTCAGCTGAAAGAGAAGGAACACTGTTAATTCCCCATCAGGAAATACTGTAGACCTTATGCGCATTGCTTTCACAAAGTCTTTCTCCTCTAATTCCGCAGCTGAGATGGTCTGCAGGAGACAGTGAAGGGTCAGGGAATAAAACTTCAGGTGCTGATGGCAGTAATGTCTCCTAGGTAGTGTATGAGCACTCCTTTTGCTAGAATGTGCATGCACACTGCACATCTTGACAAACAGTACTGATAACTTGTCCTTGCTGGACAGAGGTCCGTCTTCAACAGGTGTGATGAAATGGAAGCTGTTTTAGGATATAGCATAGCACGGGAAATAGCAGGTCTGAGATCTGTCCATGAAGACCAGCAGAATATGGATGACGAATGTGACTACAAGAGACAGATGTTAGAGATTACACACCCAACTATTGTTGTTTCTGGTCTCAGCCAGTGCCAGCAATGGTCTATTTATATTAACCTCCTCTGGATGGGTGCAACAAGGCACTGTCGTTAACATACAGACTGTTACAAAATACAAGATTCTGTGTTAAGACAAATTTCATAGTTAAACATGGCAATGAGTCACTAGAGGGAAGAGCAGGGAACTTCTTGTGGCAACAAAGTGTTAAATAATCAGCTAAACAGAGTGGTTCTCACCTATCTGAGGAATAAATAATTGAACGTCAAAGGGAGTGAGGCAGTCTCTATTTAATGAAGACAAAAGCTATCTCCTGGACAAGGAAGGAGTACTGTGAGATTTTGATGCAGGCTTTCTTGTGAAGGGATCTCCTTAGTAGATACAGCAAAGTAAAAGGTATGCTTAGGAAGCTGTGTACCACCCTGCCAGGAGAGGACAGTATTCTAGAGTGATAAGGGAATGAGAGAGAAATTTCTGGGTTATTTTTACTCTAAGTGGTTTAATTGTGGTTTTCCTTTCTTTTTTACTTCTGTCTTTCACAGGCATCTGTAACTGCTTTGCAGAAATCAGATGTTGTGAATAAAGTATAACATTAGAATTGTATGGTAACATAGCTGCACTGGAAGGTGAGTTTTAGACAAATGGATGACACCAAGGCATTGTTCATTGAAGGTTACAGTAGATGTTTCAGTCAGGGGAATCTCAACTAGTACACTTTCTACTCAGTCCTCTCAGAGCCTTCTGCTATGTGGTAAAGAGCTGGCACCAAAGGCATGGATCCTCTGACATGCAGCAAAACACTATGACATATACTTGGATTATAAAGGTTTATAGGGGCCTTGTTACACTGCAGTGTACTGAAAAATGAGTTCTTTTTCTCCTCTATTTGTAGCCTTCTGTCAGAGAGGACTTCAGTTTTCAGTCCTGGTGAAGGCTCTGACTTCAGAGCAGTGTAGGTGTATGTCTCATGTCTCCTGTTACCAGGTTTCACAAAGCTTCCTGTTCAACAGGAAGAAACATGAAATTGTCCTGGGAAGGCCTCTGCAGTCGCTGTGATGCACCAGAGGTTCACTCCCTAGCTCCTCTGAAATGTCCTGTGGAGTTTCTTTCAAGTATAGAATTTGGATCAGGATCAGAATCACCCTGTCACATCAAGGGTGTCTTCTCCAGGTGCTGAAGCACCAAAATTGTCTAAGGAGACTGTACAACTTTAGCTTTGTTATAGTGGGTTACACTTTATGTAGACGTTTCTTTTTTCTTTCTTTAATCTTTAAATCCACAAAGGGATTTCTGTATCTCAACCCTAGTCTGAACTCCACTTGGTGAGAGAGTAAATGATTTCAGAGAATATGACAGGGTGTTTTCCTAGCTTACAGCAGGTGTCTCTGGCTACTGTGAAAACTGAAGTTTGTGTTTTCTCTTAATTAACTTATAATATCCCTCCTACCACAGGTTCTGTGTTATTTCTCTGTGCCTCTCCTACCCACTGAGGTTGAGCTAGGCAGTGAAGCTGAAACAGAGGGAAGAGGTTATCTACTTCAGCTCAGTCATGCAGAAATTTGAGAGGAGAAACTGATAATAACTAGAAAAAGAAAACAGCTGCTCAGTGGACAGAATGGAAGATACTTTCACAGGTAGTAATATCAAGGAAAAGCAGCCAGAAAGTGAGTGGAAGGATGGACAGGCTCATCCCCATGACACAGAGCATCCAGGAACATCCTCAGCTCTCCTCAGCTGGAGACTCCTGCTTGCAGTTTGAGTATTGCCCATGTTCCATACACCCTGGGGAGCCTGTGCAGCCAATTGCATCCAAGGATGCAGCTGCTTGGCCTCTGGCTACAGCATACTGCTGCAGGAGCTATCTTTATTCCCACCTCTGCCAGAGTCCAGAGATACCCAGACTTGGCCTACAACAAAACTCAGCCAAATGCTAGTGTTACACAGTGGCTTTTTGTTTGTTTGTTTGTTTGTTTGTTTTATTTTCTTCAAAGCTTATGTTAGGTAAAAAATGTTAACATTGCATTTTTGGTTGAAAGGCACTCTGCTGGTTCTCCTGTAGCCTGATGCCCATAAAGAGCCCAAAGCTTCTGCTTTGTTTATATACATATCTCTTATGCATTCCTATCATTCACACTCCCTCTTTTTATCCTTTCCATTATATTGTCTCCCATGCATGAGGTAGAATACAGTCACTTAACTCAGCCATATGCTAACCATATGTGGAAGCTCCAGGCACTGAGTTCACTGTCTATTCATTTAAATATTTTATTTGGACATTCCCTGAGTGGCATGTCCTTCTCTACAGCACTCCAGCTGTCCTATGTGCTCAACCAGTTGCCCAGTGAGTCACTAGGAGGCATATCCGAAAGTGGAGTAGGTTGGGACTATTCATGAAATTCAGGGTTGTGGCTGAACCCTGGGATGGGTAAGAGCACAACATAACTACCACGACACATGCTGTGTTGAGGAGTTGCAGGGGGAATCATCACCGTACAGACTGTGAGTGCTGGCAAAAGCAGGCTTTCTTGGCAAGGTTACAGCAGTTTTAGCACTTCCATCATCAACAAGAAGTGATCCGATGAGGTATGCACCATCTCAGTTGGATTGGGGGATTGCGGCTAAACATTTCTGCATCCTCAAGGCAGGGCAGGGCTGTGAGCAAAGACTCCATTTGCAGCAGGGCTGCTTTTTTACAGAGAGTCTTAAAAATAGCAAAGGCAAATTGGAAGCTGGCTAGAGGGAAAGCAAATTAAGGGGAAAGGGATCATAAATAACTATGAAGACAGTGCAGAACTGCTTGGCAGATCATACTCAAAAGGGGTTCTCAATGGTCCCTTGTCAAAGGGAAGTTCGCACAGAAGGAAATCCTGCAGGGAATTCCCTAGGCTTCTCTCTAGTCAGTAATTCCAGAAATGAATGGCATGTTGACATTGAGAGTATTTATTCAAATGTTAACTTTAAGTGAAGCTGGGAGAGAACATTGTGTTCTGCACAGAACAAGCTCAGAATTCAGAATCATCCTGCAACTGAGGACACATGCTGAAAGTGTAAGAAGCTGTTCGGTAAAGATGTGCATAAGATTGGAGATTTCATCAGAAATAAGTGACAAAGGCTGGCAATGGAGCAGCTCACAAAGATGTAGGAGCTCTTGAGGATCTGAAATTGAATCAGCAGGGTTGTGCTATTACAAAAGCAGTCAGCATTTTCCATTGTATAAAACAGGGGTGTTGTTTGTGAGGCATGAAAGTATTCCTTCAACTTTACTAGGAAATCATGAAGCCTCAGCTGGAATATTTTATCTTGTTTGAGCTCCACACTTCAGGAAAAATGTAAGCCAGTTGGAAGAGTTCTGGACACTGTCCAGAAAAGAGTTTCGAGAATGATGAGAGATGTGGAAAACATGGCATGTGCGCAGGTGTGAAGAGATGGGGTCTATTTGCCCTAAGAAAGTGAAGATAAGAATGGGGACATGGAAGTAGGCTGTTTGCAATGCTTATGGTGACTAGAGGATACAGTAATGTGTCAGCTGCAATGCGGACAACATTAACTCTTCCTGGCTGTCTAAGCTAGTGGAGTGTGGGAGCAGGGAGTTGCCTGGGATTCAGTGTCACTGCAGATCTGTAAAAGTAGGTGGCACAAAACTGTGAAAAGTCATGTTGGCCTTTGTTTGGAGTACAGCAGAGACCAAATGACTTCTTAAAATCCCTGTCACGCCTGTTTTTTCAGTCTGTAAAGCCTAACCTATATGAAAATATTAATGTAGAGGATGACAAATATTAATGTAGAGGATGCCTGGTACTCACATGAGAGTTGTTTTTTATTCAATATTGTTGGTTTCCAATATTTTTAAATACATCATATATAACTACACTATTGGCATACAACTGCTGTTTTGCTTTTCCTGCCCCTCTAAGTCAGAAAGAACCTTAATATAAGTTGAGAAGAACATTTGCTGTGCTTCACGTCATGTGTCCTTACGTGTACATGTGCTGAATATTCCCACTATGGTTCCTCATCCTCCCTGGACAGTCCTGCCCTCCTGCTCCCTTAAAGAAGGCAGGATTATTCAGTGGTCCTGCATCCAGGACAGCAGCACCAGATGGGCTCCATGCCTTGCAGTTGATCTGCTGGGATGGGTGCACAGACAGAATCCTGGGGGGAGAATAGGCTTTGAAGAAGGTCAGGGAGTAAAAGCTATACAAATTTTGGTACAATGAGGTTCTATGCTGCTCCTCACCCTGAATCCTTTGTGTAGTTCTGCTCCTTCCTCCTGAAGATAGGAAGTATTGGATGGCCAGTCCAGTTCGACAAATGCCTTTCCAAACATGACCAACACTGCACCACCCCTGCTGCTCCAACTAGCTGTTACCATTTGTGTCCTTCCTCACAAAATGCAGAGGCCTTTGTTAGATTAAATAGGCTTTTTGCTCTCGGTGCTTGCTATTCAGACAAGGGAACTCAAGATAAGCAGTCCCAAACCTGGGGACCAATGGGATTTTTGGGGGAAGTAACATGACGATTCTTACAAGACTTCAAAATACAGCAGAACCTGCCACCATTATTCTGTCAGCTGCTTGCAACATTTAGTGCCTTTCTACATTGTGATTATTGGTCTTGTATCTTATCTGACCATACTAGCATTTCCACTGAGAGTGATCTGATTTTCATTGTCTTTACATGATAAACACAAGGAAATTGGTACTTAAATGGAAAAAAAATAGAATATATGAGACAGTGTCCTTACCCAGAAAAATAATATGTTAGAAAAAAACTGTAATGAAAGATGTGGGGCAACTCTTTATTGAACAAACAGATCTGCACAGGTAAATGAGCCAGCCGATAGACAGCATGTTCTTGTGTATCTCCACCTGCTGGCCAAATCAGATGAACATTCCACATTTATTCTCTGAAGCTGATTGGACTCAAATCCTGAAGCCATTCTAAAAGCTTCCAACCCGTAAAGGTCTGCATAATGAAAAAAAATTGTTTTCACAATATGGCCTGTTATAGGAAGCTTGAATACATTACATTTGGAATGCTGGGCATCTATTTTGTGCAACGTCTATAGCCATCATAGCTTGTAATGTCAAAACATAAGGAAAAATATAGAGATGACTAACCACTCTAAAACTCCTGGAAAGCCTTTATCTGTAGCTGTGATGGTCCTTATTTTGCAGACTTTGCATCATTCCTGTGAGGAATCATGCTGTCTGGAAGTATGATAAAGATATCTTTACTGGGATTTGGGGGGTTAAGTATCTGTACCAGCTTTCTGTTTAGAATTTGACACAACCAAGCAGGGATGATAAACTCAAGGAAGTGTGTGTAAAGGACACTCATCAAAGTCCACAGCACTGACTGGGCTCGAGGAGAGCTTACTGTAGTGCCCTTAGATACACGTATGTTTCACCATCCCCATCACTGTCTGAGTAGGGCAGGATTTGATTCACCTGTCTGAAGGTACTGTGTGAAGGTACTGTGCATGGGTGAACATCACCATTTGAACTGGATCTTCTAGTCTCACTGTTTATCAATGAAAAGAAATAATTACCTTCACCTCTCAGTTATCTTCCTGTTGTAGGCATCTAAAATAGCTAACGTGACCTACACCCTAAAAATGACTGGAAGGCCAGACAAGCACCTCTGCAGATCAGACTGGGGAAAACATTTATATGGGAGCAGGAAGTCTTACGGGTTTAGGGAATTGAAGTAGCAGAAATATGAGAAATATGACCTCTCAGGGTAGCAATGATTAAGAAAAAAAAATATGTCTGCAGAAACTTTCATTGCATAAGAAGAATCTAGAAGGTCACATGGAGGCTGGAAGGAAGTTAGTGGAAAGGCAATGGAGACTTTATAAGTACAACTTCAGAGATTATCTCTGGGAGGAGAACACCTTCCCTGTAGCACACTTTGCCTCATTCAGTTTAGCCACAACATATAGCTTATAGCAGGACAGAGAAACAGTTTAGTGTTCCTCTGAAGAGCTGTAAGCCCTGCTGAAAGCTTTTCTGTGTACTAGTATCTGTGTGTGCAGTAGTCAAAGGTTTGATGCAGCAGATGGAAGGGAAAATATTTTTTTCTGCTGATGGATCAATGAATGGGAGAGAAATGGTTACTCTGAGAAATAACTGTCTAAAGGTGAGAAGGTCCACCCCAGGCCTGCAGCATTGGATGTTCTTCGACACTATGTCCCCTGTGACCTTGCATTGGGGACATATTCTGCTTTGGATTTTTTTACCCATCAAGTTTTAGACTTTAAAATCTCCCGTGTTTGGCTATCCCCACGCTTACAGTCTTCAACCTTAGCCTTACTACTCACAGCCACACAGTCCCTTGCACCTTCTGCAAGCCCTCTATGACATGCACTCAATTCATTGTTGTCCTACATTCACCACACATTCCAAGGTAAGAGAAAATGGCTATTAGAAGCCACTTGATTGTAAGCAGCCCCAGACCCTCATCCCCCTATCCTGAAGCCCCTGCTGCCCTGTAGGGAAAATTTGGGCAGGGGTATTGGTGCTTGTGACTCTGGATGGAAAGTGCAGGGTGTGCAACCCACCCTTTGCTGGCCTTGTCCTTCTCGGCATCAGGGAAGGGGCTGTCAGGATATCTGCTTCTGCTTTCTGGGGATGTAGGAGGGTGTTGGCAGATAGAGGTGAGGGCAGTTAAGTGGGAATGGAGTCTTCACAGCCCACATGGGTGGGTTTAGGAGTCCTCTTTGCAGACAAGGGGAGAAAAAAGGTAGGAGGAGTGGAGACAGTGGCAATCACCCTTGTACTCAACTCCCAGATTTCTGAACCAACCAGACACCCCTCAGCACTCCAATTCCCTTATTTGCTTTAGAAGAAAATTAGAACATGGGAGTTCTTGTTATTTCTTCCTCATCAGAACTGTACTGCTCTTTCCATTGTTTTTACCTCACCAAACAGTGGTGGTCTCCATCCCTGGGGAGTCAGATCTCCATCTGCACTCCTGTTGGGCTCAAAGTTCAGCTCCCGCATTGACCTGTTGGGAGAAACATGAAATAAGGCCTCCAGAAACTGCCAGTTATCTTATGGCCTTCATATTTCAAGTGAACTGGTTCAAGTCCTGGCTTGATAAACATTCCATTGCTCTATGCAGGCTCTTCTATCTTTGCCTGTGACTAAGATGAGGAGCTATTATTGTGCATGATCTTAACGAATGAGGAACTGCTATTGTGTGTTATCTTACCGAAGAGAAGCCATGAAGTGCTTAAGTGAAGCGCTCTAGACCCCTATTGGGTCCTCAGGACCTGTGTCCGTTTTCTCAGTTCAGCTGAGATTGCTATTTGCTCCTGTGTACAAGGATGTCCCATCTGTTCCCTTCCCAAGACAGGTACCATTGCAGCAACTCAGCTAGAAGCTCTGTTGTTGTGCTGGAATTACAGGAAATAAATGTTTCCAGGCTGGTCCGGGTTGCAAAATCACAGTGTGTGAAGCTTTCAAAACTTCTCATGTATATGAGCTGATGGGAGGACTGTGAATAGGAAGATATCCTGTCTGAGACAGAGTGCAAAATAGACAGGGTGCTGATGCTTACATTCAATGTTGAGCGCTTCTGAACAACCTGTGGGTAATTTGGAGGCAGGTGTAGGTAAGGTGAACAGATTTCTGCCCTGAATATCTCCTACCTGAAAGTCCCCATCAAAGAACTGCATTTGTTTACATGTTGCTATTTCACAGAGTTGGCAGGTGGCTTCTAGCTGGCATTTTTCACAGCCCAAAGCAAGAAAACTAGCACTGCAGCTTTTTGGCTGCATTTCTACACAGTGCTTCAAATTTAGTTCAGGCAGTGTTAGGACTGCTCTTACCTTCATGCAGTTTTATTAGGGCTGAGCCTCTCCCCTGTAGCCTTAGGGCTACACTGCCATCACCTGAAAGAAATGGGTATTTATATAGTAATTCCCTAGTATGACATTTTCTTATCAATAATAATTGCAGTTTTGTGTTGTGATTTCAAATGAGAGAATATGTGAGTCCATGCAGAGGGAGACATGATGGGGAAGGACAGGAAAGCAAAGGAGTCAAGAAGCTAAGCAGCAGTCAGGGTAGGAGGGTAGAGGTGCTATCTGATTTCTGAAAGGTGTAAGGAATAGCGTAGCCTCTTAAATTCATCTTCTTTGCATAGATAATATTTATCCATCTTTAAAAAAAGTGGAGAGAACAATCTCCTTTGCTTTAACATTCAGTTAATCCTTTTTTTGATATGAGAGTGTAGTAAGGCATTGGCTGAATGGTGCTGGCAGAGCAGATGAGACTGCATATAACCTGGATTGTAACAGAATGTGGAGAAATTTCTAGGCTGCATGGCATGGGTGGTCTTGGAGTGTTTTTTGAATGGAGAGCCTTAGACTTAGATTGCCATGCTGAGTTTGAATGCACTGTGTGCCCAGAATGCACAGTTACTATGTCATTAGCCCTATGGTTGCTCACTGTCGTTGGGAGTGGTTTACTACTGTGTGTGGGTGGTAGATTCAGCTGGAAAATATTTGACTATGCAGAAGAAATTCTCAGATGTGCTGCAGCTGTGATACCTCTTGCATTAGTCAAACAATAGTACTCCATCTACGTTGTCCATCACATTAAAGATGACACATACTTATGACACAAGTGTTTGTGTGGCTTTCTGTCGTCTTGCTTTCTCAGCTGAGGTCAGCCTTACATGGTGTGTTCTTATTTCCAGGCTTTTCTTGTCTACAATGTTATGTTCTTCCCATTTACTGAACAGCTTTTTTCTTCCTGGAAAGCAAGAAGTCTGCTTTCATATTATCTTGATCCTGATTAAGGCCCATTTATTCTCATCATCACAAAAATCACCACTAAAATGCCACCTGCAAAACCAAGTTTTAGGACATGGACTTTCAAGCAGTCTGAAAGGTGTAGCGGCAAGTAGTTATTTCCTTGAAAGGAATCTTGAGAAGTCCAACGCTTCAGAGGCTCAGGAAAGTTTTCTCTGTCTGCCTGAAAAAATAGATACTACCTAGTATTCTTCTTGTACCACCAGCCATCTTTTACCACTGACTTGACTAACCCACCTTGGAATCTACAGCTGGAATGTCCATGGCTCTTTGCCCTTCTTGCACCTTGTCCACGGGCCATTGTCATGAATGGTGCCTGGCATAACATATACAGATAAGAGATGGTAACAGTGTTTGCGGTCATGTTTTATGCAGTACCATTGCCATTAGGACACTTGTTTGGTCAGAGAATACCCACAGAAACTCAAAGGGGCTTTTGCATGTCTTGAGGTTCTCCATCCTAAAATATATAATTCACTACATCTATGTCTCCTAGCTTCTATGCAATGCCAGAGCTGAGAGCACTGTAACATTAGGATGTCACAAGCTCAACTATCCTTTTCTAAGACACATAATTTTAAAGGATTGTAAGCGCACTAAAAGGAAGCCTCCCTGCTGCACTATAATAAGCTAGACCTTAATCAAGAACATGAAAGCAATTTTAATAATGCTGCATTTCATTGGGTAATTGGAGTGTGACAACAGACTAAGCAGGAGACGTTTCTGACCTGCAATCGTACAATGATGTTTGCATTTTCACTGATTTTGTTGTGAGAGAGGGAGAAAAGTGGGTCTGTACAGACAGTGACCATTCTCCAGAGGAAGTGCATGCGAGATCTATGCTGACAGCCTGAGCACAGCCTGGAAAGAATCCAGCTAAGGGTGACTCTAAAGCTGGTTGGTCATTTTGTAACTTCCAACCTTTACCAAATCTTGAACTCTTTATTTTGACAGAGTAAACAAGAATTATTTTATCTTTGCTCGGTTAGAAAGCAACAGCAAAGCAAGCTGAAAACATGTTGTTTCTTTGAGGGAGATGGCCCAGAAGTTCCCTTAGATAGGCGTATTCCTGGAGCTCCTGCCTAGCACACCTTGTCGTGTACCTGAGCACATCAGCCTGAAACTCAATGAAGTCAGGTGCAATTCATTACAGGGACTCTTTCCTGTAAGACAACAAGTTCTACAACACCGGAAAACAGTGAGGATGTTCACCATTTACAGACAAATTTTAGTTCTTCTCAGTTGCTGGTTGCCAAACCTGAAGTAAGAGATCAGTGGATGGAAGGAACATAACCACATCATTCTCTAGTATTTCCTCTGCCTACATATTTTTCTAGCTCTCTGAGAGAGTTAGGGAGTTTGGATGGATTTAGTCTGTAGGCTGGGCTTTTTGTTTTGTATCTCACCAGCCATAGTCAATACCTACTCCAACTAAACTTAAGAACTGCAGCTGAGACAGTAAGTCCTCTATGGAGATGACTAAGAGATGTCAAGCATTTCTACTATGTCTTTTCTCTTACAGATAAAACCTCCTAGTGACAGTTTCCCTGTGATACAGAATGCCCTAGCTAAAGGGTGGTGTAGTAACCTTACCCTGGTAAAGTGGCCTAAAACCTAGAAAAGCAAAGTGTGTCTCAGTAAATGCTGGAAACAGCATTATTATCACTACCACACTTGCAACATAGGGTCACTTTTGTCTGGCATATTGTTTGCAAAAGGAAGTGCATGGTACTCAGTGCTCATTTTAAAAGATACTTTGAAAGACGAAATAAGGACTGTTGTCAGCAGCTTCTCCCATGCTGCTGGAATAGTAACAAGCACCTCTTCTGTCAACACATAGACATAAAATTTCAAGAACTCTTCCATAATCGTGTCTCCATGGCAACATTTAAGGCTGGAGAATAAAAACTATATTGCAGCCTCAGTCTCTTTGGAGGCTGCAGGGTAGGATGGAGCTGGATTTCAGTTCTGACATGGCAACTCCTGCTGAAATAGTTCATGTCCCACAGAGTGCTCTGCTTTAAGCACTTAAGAGATTGAATCTCATGTTTCATGCAGGTGCAGGGAGATTTGCATCTGTCAGTTCTGCATGCTTTTCCTGTCTCTAATTTAAAATAAGTATGAGGATGGAAGTAAAGATCAGGGCCTTGGGAGGCCCCTGGGCTAATGTTACTTTGCAGTGCAATGAGAAGACACCATGTTGTTGACAAACTCATGCACAGACTGGCTGGTTGGGCCTTTTAAGCTGATGTTACCATAGCCCTATAGTGTTCAGTACTGCAGGGCTCACTGGGCCAAAATGGTGGAGCACAAGAGAAGAAGCAGCTGCTGTGATAAATCAGGAGATTCTTTATGCTGTAGTCTGCAGGAGGTCAGCAAGGGAGAGACAGGATGAATTGATGCAAAGGTCAGACCTTCATGTTTAAACTAAACAAAATCTCCTTGTGCTATGTGCCCTGTATGGAACCAGAGGAAAATATTTTCACTGTACTCTCAATTCACCCATTCCTTCTGCTTCTACAGTTTTGAATGTTTTACTCCAGTCTCAGGGCATTGTGAGTGATTTCCTCTCCTCACACGCACAAGCCTACCGATTCCTCTTGCCTTAGGGCTGTTTTCCCCCACAATATCAAGGAATGAAGTGCCATTAAACTGTTTCTGATTCATCACAAATGTGGGAAAGATTTTAGCAAGAAAGGGGAGGTAAGAAATAAAAGCACTCCCATCGGTTTGTTTCTTTCTGCCTAGGTGAGGTGTGTTTCCAGAAAGCCAGATAGAGTGTGTGTTGTGGTTCTGCTCGAGTGGGCAGCCAAGCTCCACCACAGCCGCTCTCTCACTCCCCCTCCTCAAAGAGGAATGGGGAGAAAATATGATGAAAAGGGCTCAAAGGTTGAGATAAGGATGAGAAGATCACTCAGTAATTATTGTAACGGGCAAAACAGACTTGGCATAGGGAGATAGTAAGATTTATTGCTTATTACTAACAAGCTAGAAAAGTGAGAAACAAAGGAAAGAAAGGAAAAGCACCTTCCCCCCCCCATCCACCCTCTTCCACCTCCTCCCCCTGAGCGGCGCAGGGGAATGGTGGTTATGGTCAGTCTACAGCACTTCTTCTCTGTCGCTCCTTCTCGGTCACTCTCATCCCCTGTGCTGTGGGGTCCCACCCACGGGATGCAGTCCTTGATGAACTGATCCAGCATGGGCTTCCCACAGGCAGCAGCTCTTCCAGAACTGCTCCAGATATGGGTCCATACCACAGGGTCCAACCGTCAGGAGCAAACTGCTCCAACCTGGGTCCTCCACGGGCAGCAGCTTCTGCCAGGTCACCTGCTCCTGCGTGGTCTCCTCTCCATGGGCTACAGGTCCGGCCCGGAATCTGCTCTGGCAGGGGTCTTTCACAGGCGGCAGCCTCCGTCGGTGCAGGGCCACCTGCTCTACCGTGGTCTCCTCCACGGGCTGCAGCGTGGAACCCTGCTCCACTGTGGTACTCTATGGGCTGCAGGGGGACATCCTGCTTCACCACGGTCCTCACCACAGGCCGCAGGGGACTTCTGCTCCGGAGCCTGGAGCATCTCTCCCCCTTCTTCTTCACTGACCTTGGTGCCTGCAAGACTGTTCCTCACTCCTCTCACTCTCCCAGCTGCTGTGTGGTGCAGCATTTTTTTCCCTGTCTTAAATATGCTCTCAGAGGCACAAACAACATCGCTTATTGGCTCGGCTCTGGTCAGCAGCAGGACCTTTATCTAACATGGGGCAGCTTCTAGATTCTTCTCACAGAAACCACCCCTGTGGCCCCCTGTTACCAAAACCTTGCCACGTAAACCCACTACAGTGTGTCAGCTTCAAGCAGCCTGGAGGTTTGGACAGTGAAGAGCATTATTATGCAGTTAAAGGAAAGCTGTTTACAAAGTAGGCCTGTTCGCACTCCTTTTGACTCCTGGGTCCAACCAAGTTTTGCACTTTGGGGAGCCACAGACAGGCAGCAAATCTTGCAGAAAGCCTGTAAATATGCAAGGAAAGAATAGGAGGTCTGCAAACTGTCTACACAGACAGGTGATTCCTACATGGCACCAGTGAGTGCAAAGTGAGTGCAAAAAAAGACGGGGTAAGACTGGGCAGGCTGTTTTACCTTACCACAAATATCACTTCTAATTCTGCATCTTATCAGGAACAGTGTGAGAAGCTTGCAGGGTTTCTTCTTGTGGCATTGAGGAGTGACAGGAGAAAATTTAATTTGCTGTTCTTCATCCACATCAGAGTGACATGTGCATCTTATCACAGAATCATAGAATAGCTTGGGCTGAAAGGGCATTAAAGATCATCTAGTTCCAAACCCTCTGCCATGGGCAGGGACACCTCCCACCAGGCCAGGTTACTCAAAGCCCCATCCAACCTGGCCTTGAGCATTTCCAGGGATGGGGCATCCGCAGCTTCTCTGGGCAATCTGTTCCAGTGTCTCACCACCCTCAGAGTACAGAATTTCCTCCTTATATCTAATGTAAACCTACCCTCGTTTAGTTTAAAACCATTACCCGTTGTCCTATCACTACACTACCTGTCAAAGAATCCCTCCCCAGCTTTCCTGTAGGCGAGATCCTGCACAGCTTTACAATATTTGATCCAGACACTGTATTTGGAGCTGCTCAACATTACAGTTTTCTTGCTGTTAAAACTAGAACAAACTCAAAACCTATCTATAAAGATGTGAGATAGCACCAGCAGTTGGGTGACACCTAGTACCTGACACAGAACCTTAAGACAAGGGAAAGTTTCTGTACAGTAAACAGACCCAGAGATCCTCTAGCTGACTCTGTCCCATTCTCAGTTTGGCCAATGAAACTATGGAGCATGTAGCTCCTAAAATGGCACTACAACATAACACCATGCAGCGCTACTAAACCTATTCCTGAAAGCAATATGAATACACTCAGGGAGTATTATGCAAACTTAAGGCTTATGATTAATGTTTGGCTTATGCTGCATTTTCAAACTGTAAATCAGCTAATCAGCTGCTTTGACCTCAGAGGATTAATGGAGAAGGGACACAAAATGTCCTCTTCAGCTGTTACACGTTGATCCAAAAATCACCCACACTGGGGTCTCTTCAGAAGTTGTGTTTCCTGACTAACATAGAGACACAGAGCATGTGTCTCTGAAGGCCTGACACATCATGCCATTTCTCATTCTGCCAAAAAGATGCAAATTGAGCTTTTTTTTTTTTTTTTTTTTCCCCCAAAAAACAGGTTTCTGCTTTCATTTGGGAGAAAATGCTTAACCACATTCGTGAAAACCATCTTTTGTTCTGTTGTCATGCATACGTTGGGTCTTGGAACTATTTTTGCTCTTGCTATATCATTTCTGTGTAGACACAGCTTATGTGTTAGGATTGAATGGAGGGCAGGGACAGGTGACGTAGTGGGGGCCACCTGACCAGGAAGACCGAGAGGATGATAACCTCTACTGATAGATAGGAGCAGCCTCATGTGCACAAGCTATGGTCCTCATGGGGGAATTCAATCAACTGATTATCTACTGGGGGGACAGCACAGCAGGGCATAAGCAATCCAGGAGATTCCTGGATTGCACTGTTGATAACTTTCTTCTCCAAGTGATAGAGGAACCAATAAAGGAGAGGTGCTATGCTGGACCATGTTCTCACCAGGGGGAATGTAAATCTCAAGGGCAGCCTTGGCTACAGTGACCATGAAAAGGTGAAATTCCAGATCCTTAGGGCAGTGAGTAGGGTGCACAGCAAAATCATTATCCTGGATGTCAGGAGAGCAGACTTTGGCCTGTTCAGCATTCTGCTTGTTGAGTACCATGGGGGGAAGAGGGTCCCAAGAAAGCTGGTTGATGTTTGAAGGTCACCTCATCCAAGCTCAAGAGTGATGTGTCCCAGCAAAGAGGAGCTCAGGCAAAAATGCCAGGAGGCCTGCATGGATGAACAAGAAGCTCCTGGACGAAGTCAAACACAAAAAGGAAGCCTACAGATGGTGTAATCAAGGACAGGTAGCCTTGGATGAATAGAGATGTTGTTTGAGCAACTAGTGATCATGTTTGGAAAGCTAAAGCCCTGATAGAATTAAATCTGGCCAGGGACATAAAGGGCAACAAGAAAGACTTCTACGAAGTATGCAGTGATAAAAGGAAGACTAGGGAAAATGAGGGCCCACTCCAGAAGGAAATGGAAGACCTGGTCACCCAGGATATGGAGAAGGCTTAGGTGACTTTTTTGTCTTCACCAGCAAGTGCTCTAGCCACACTACCCAAGTTGCAGGGACTGGGAGAATGAAGAACTGCCCACTGTAGGAAAAGAACAGGTCTGAAACAGTCCAAGGAACCTAAATGTGCACAAGTCCATGGGACCTGATGCGATGCATCCGAGGCTCCTAAGAAAACTAGCAGATGAGGTTGCTAAGCCACCATCCATCGTAATTGAAAAGTTGTGGCAGTCTGTTGAAGTTCCCAGTGACTGGAAGAGTCACTGGGAACATAACCCCCATTTTTAAAAACAGAAAAAAGGAAGGTCTGGGGAACTACAGGCCGGTTAGTCTCACATCTGTTCCTGGCAAGATCATGGAGCAGATCCTCCTGGAAACCATGCTAATTCACATGGAAAACAGAGAGGTGACTGATGACAGCCAGCATGACTTCACTAAGGACAAATCACGCCTGACAAATTTGGTGTCTTTCTATGATGGAGTTACAGCTTAGGTGGATAGGGAAAGAGCAGCTAATGTCATCTACTTGGATGTGTGCAAAGCATTTGACACTGACCCGCATTACATCCTTATTTGTAAATTGAAGAGACATAGATTTGATGTATGGACCATTGAGTGCATAAAGAACTGTCTGGATGGTTATACTCAAAAGAGTTGCAGTCAACAGCTCAATGTCCAGGTGAAGACTGGTGACAAGTGGTGTTCTCAGGGGTCAGTGTTAGGCCTGGCATGATTTAACATCTTGGTGACATGGACAGTGGGATTGAATGCACCCTCAGCAAGTTTGCCAATGACACCAAGCCATATGGTGCGGTCAACACACGTGGGGGAAAGGGATGCCATCCAGAGGGACCTGGACAAGCTTGAGAGTTGGGCCTACATGAACATTATGCAGTTCAACAAGGCCAAGTTCAAAGTCCTGCACCTGGGTTGGGGCAATCCCAAGCACAAATACAGGCTGGGTGGAGAATGGATTGAGAGCAGCTGAGGAAAAGGACTTGAGGGTGTTGGCTGACAAGAAGCTTGACATGAGTTCTGAGTCTTGGGAAGAAGGGGAGAGAGTGCAAAGCAAGAAGCAGGATATGTGTCTTCAAGGATGTGAGCATGATAGGTTTGGGAGGATGGCACCTTCCCCCATCTGGGATCTGGAGTTCCTGAAGTAAGGACTTTGGGATCCCCTTTCCTGAAATTAAGAACCTGAAGCAACCCTTGAATACATCTGCATGTGTATGTATGTGAATGAATGTATATATGAAGAGAGAGGAAATGGTTCTTCCTTCTTTACCCAGTAGCCCTGTTATAGTTCTTGAAGAATATGTTGCCATCTTTTTTGTTGCTCAAATAAGCATTTATTTAGGATAGGGAGCCTTATGTGCCACCCATACAAGTGTTGACTGACAGCCCCTATGCTGTTACACACAAAGGCTTTCTCAGTATCTCCTGTCCTGTTGCCACTTGCCCATTTCCATCCAGAATATTGAGAGAGGTAGGATTTCAGGCTTTGGCAGGATTGGCTGTTGGTTGGATTCTGAGAATCACAGTTTGAAACGAAGTGGTCAATGCAGTTCTTTGACTTGATTACACTAACTTGCTTATTTTCTTAGTTAATTGATAGGCAGTAGTATTTATATTTGTTTGATGCTAATATATATATTTATTTTCTAAAGAAATGTTGCTGTCTTGGGCTTTTGAGCTAGACTTTTAAAGAAGTTGCTGTTCTAACTCCACTATGCCATTTGCAACTTCTGTGAAATTTTGCAATTAAATACTCTATGCTTTGCATGTGGCCAAAGATAATTTTGCATTTGTTGAGAAAATAGGCAGAATGGTTAAACTAGAGGAGAATAAGAAGAAAAAAGCAGCAGCAGCAGTCTTTTGAGTATTAAAAGTGGTGTGACATAGAACCAAGCAGAAAAAGAAAATTTTGCAAGGGAAATAGCTTTTTTGAGGGGAAAAAAGTGCTGTGGTCTGTGTTTACATCACTAAAACTATGTCTTTGAGTTGCATTCCATGCGAAGAACAGGTCGAAAGGCAATTCCACTGTTTGGTCTTTGTTCCCAGGATAAGAGACATAGCTGTCTGTGCTGCAGTTGCTGTGGGTGGGCAGGTCTCCTTGTCTGCACGGGGCTGCAGACAGGGTCCTGGGCTTGATTTAACTACACTTGGAAATGCTTTCTGCATAGATTGTGATCTCTGCATGCAGCTGTATCTTGCTATCCTGCTGAGTGTGGCCCTGGCGTACACCTGCACTGGAAGAACTGGTGATGCTACTCTGAATCTATTTCCACTGATCCTAGCAGGCTGCCAAGTGAGTGGGGGCTGGAAAGCAAGGCAGGAAGATAAGGGAAGAGATGGCGAGTGCAGAGAGGTGCAAACACCTTACTCATGGGGTACCTGGATCAGAGAACACTGAGAGTCAGACCCATTTGTACATATCATAGACATGTAACTCTGCTGGGTGTACTAGGCCTCCATCATCCTTACATTGCTGTTTCCCTTCAACAGAAACAACCTGGGAGCGGCCAAGCAGCATGCCTGGGACTCCAAAGAGCCCTGTGACACAGAAGAATCTTGCAGGTACTGTTTGTTGCCATGCCTGACCACTGCCTTGGGTGAATCTCTTTCTCTACAAGTTAGCAAAGCAACTGAAAATGCTGTGATTGAATGGGATTTATATTTAATGTACACAATTGTGTGGCAGAGCAAATGTGGTGAGGCTTTCCCTTCTGATACATCTCACCTGCTGTTTCCTAACTGACGCATCTTCTGGCCTGTCTGAAGTGCCTGCTCAGACCTGAGGTGGCTCCTTCCTTGGAGCAATGAGGCAGTTGGTGGCCCAGCAAGGCATTGGAGCTGCAGGCTTCAGGAGAGAAGGACTTACTGCCTTTTCCAGTCCTGCTTTCTGCAGGCTCTTGAGGGAACATGGGCACAAGGAAGTCTTGCAGCATGTGGTAGCTACATTTCTGTCAGCTGATAATAATGCAGTCCAAAGGAACGTTTTTTGCCAAAATTTTTCAAATTGATGCCTGTCTTTACTGGCTGAGCCAAGTGGGAAGCATGCTTTAAGGATGCACATCTTGTTGTAACCAAAGGATTTGTAACATAGCTGTGTATCTTCATTTAAGCCTACTATGAACGTTATTCTTTACTCACTATTTTCTAAAAGTAAAGCACCCTACACCTGTGTACGTAAATCATAAACATCTTACAAAGCTTGCTTTCTTGAAATTAACAGTCCGTCTTCATTAAACCAGTGCTTTTACATAGACTAATTCTTCAAACACATCATTTTACCAGACTTGGCTATGGGAACTGTTTGAGTTTTGGTCCATTGATGATGGTCCGTCCATCACTCGGTGGTTAAGAAATTGGCTGGATGGTCACACTCAAAAGAGTTGCGGCCAACAGCTCCATGTCCAAGTGGAGATCAATAATAAGTAGTGTTCCTCAGTGGTCAACGTTGGGACCGGCACTGTTTAACATTTTTGTGGGTGACATGGACAGTGGGATTGAGTGCACCCTCAGCAAGTTTGCCAATGACACCAAGCTGTGCAGTGCAGCTGACATGCTCTGGAGGGAAGGGATTCCATCCAGTGTGACCAGGACAGACTTGAGAGTTGGGCCTGTGCAAATCTCATGCAGTTCAGCAATGCCAAATGCAAGGTCCTGTACCTAGGCCAAGGCAATCTCAAGCACAAATACAGGCTGGGTGGAAAACGTATTAAGAGCAGCCCTGAGAAGGACTTGCAGATGTTGATTGACGAGAAGCTTGCCATGAGCTGGCAGTGCGTGCTTGCAACCCAGAAAGGCAACTGCATCCTGGGCTACATCAAAAGAAGCATGGCCAGCAGGGTAAGGAAGGTGATTTTCCCCTTCTACTCTACTAAGATCCCACGTGGAGCCCTGCATTCAGCTCTGGGACCCCTAGCACCAGAAGGACATGGAAGTATTAGGAGAGTCCAGAGGAAGGCCACAAAGATGATCAAGGGGCTGGAGAACCTCTCCTACAAAGACAGGCTGAGGGAGTTGGGGCTGTTCAGCCTGGAAAAGAAATGGCTCCAGGGAGACCCTATAGCTACTTTCCAATACCTAGAGGAAGCCTACAGGAAGGCTTTGGAGGGACTCTTTGTCAGGGAGTCAGGGAGTATAGTGAAAGGACAATAAATAATAACTTTAAACTAAAAGAGGGTAGGTTTACATTAGGAATAAGGAGGAAATTCTTTACTCTGAGGGTGGTGAGACACTGGAACAGATTGCCCAGAGAAGCTGCGGATGCCCCATCCCTGGAAATGCTCAAGGCCAGGCTGGATGGGGCTTTGAGTAATCTGGCCTGGTGGGAGGTGTTCCTGTCCACGGTAGGGGTTTGGAACTAGATGATCTTTAATGCCCCTTTCAGCCCAAACCAGTCTATGCTCCTATGACTTGGGGCCTCTTTTCCTTGACTCTTCCAACTCAGTTAACTCCTGTCATAACTGCTGATAAAAGCCTACTGCAAGATGCTGAGAGGAGAATGGGCCTGTGTGCTAATCTTCAGTAGAGTACATGCATTTATATTCAATTATATGATTAGTTTTTAAAATGTGTAGTTATGCATTTGCTACCTACAGCAAGCCTGCTCACTCTTCATGTTCTTACAGTGAATGGCTACCACATTTCTGGGACGCCAGTACACCAACTAGACTCTGGTCATAGGAGCCTCCGGAAAGCCAGTGGGGAACCCCAGGTAAGTTTTGGGGAAAAAATCCAAGCAGTGGTACAAAGTCATATGTGGGTGTCTGCTTAAGTAGTTTAGGAGTCTGTCAGAGTAGGATATTTAAAGGCATTTTCTTTAAAAAAAATCTGTCATATTCATTACATCTAGAAAAGTCAGTCTTTATGTCTAACTGGCAAAACAATGCAAAATGCCAAAATACTTTGAATTTTTGTGCCCTATCACTCCTTTCTGAAAAATCCCTCAGGATTCTGAAAAATCCCTTCAGTCACTGTTAATGACCCTCCAAAATTTCCTGCCCTTCTAGCCTAAAATATGGGCCTACCTCTAGATGTGCAGATCTGTCCATGTCTTTCTCATTGTATTTTCTTGCAGCTCGTGGTGGTTTTACCAGGGTGGGCAGCCAAGTTCCACCACAGCTGCTCTCTCACTCACCCTCCTCAAAGAGGAAGGGGAAGAAAATATGATGCAAAAGGGCTCAAGGGCTGAAATTAGGACAGGGAGATCGCCCAGTAATTATGATGGGCAAAACAGTCTCAGCATAGGGAGACAGTAAGATTTATTGCCTATTACTAACAAGCTAGAAAAGTGAGAAACAAAGGAAAGAAACTAAAAACGCCTTCCCCCAATCAGCCCTCTTCCACTTCCTCCCCCTGAGCGGCACAGGGGAACGGGGGAATGGGGGCTGTGGTGAGTCCATAGCGCTTTGTCTCTGCCGCTCCTTCTCGGTCACTCTGATCCCCTGTGCTGTGGGGTCCCACCCACGGGATGCAGTCCTTGATGAACTGATCCAGCATGGGCTTCCCACAGGCAGCAGCTCTTCCAGAACTGCTCCAGATATGGGTCCATACCACAGGGTCCAACCGTCAGGAGCAAACTGCTCCAACCTGGGTCCTCCACGGGCAGCAGCTTCTGCCAGGTCACCTGCTCCTGCGTGGTCTCCTCTCCATGGGCTACAGGTCCGGCCCGGAATCTGCTCTGGCAGGGGTCTTTCACAGGTGGCAGCCTCCATCGGTGCAGGGCCACCTGCTCTACCGTGGTCTCCTCCACGGGCTGCAGCGTGGAACCCTGCTCCACTGTGGTACTCTATGGGCTGCAGGGGGACATCCTGCTTCACCACAGTCCTCACCACAGGCCGCAGGGGACTTCTGCTCCGGAGCCTGGAGCACCTCTCCCCCTCCTTCTACACTGACCTTGGTGCCTGCAAGACTGTTCCTCACTCCTCTCACTCTCCCAGCTGCTGTGTGGTGCAGCATTTTTTTTTTCCTTTCTTAAATATGCTCTCAGAGGCACAAACAACATCGCTTATTGGCTCGGCTCTGGTCAGCAGCAGGGCCTTTACCTAACATGGGGCAGCTTCTAGATTCTTCTCACAGAAGCCACCCTTATGGTCCCCTGCTACCAAAACCTTGACACGTAAACCTACTACATAGCTCCAGCCTTCCCTCCCAAAGACATTATTCACAAAGAATTTGTCTGAAATGTTTTTCTCAGTTACTTCATCCATTTCTGTGTGTCCTTTCACAGGCCCTCCTCTGCGACTTATATAGCCCGTGCAACACCCATCTCACCTCAGGCTAGTGTTCAAGATGCTGACTCAACAGCCACTCTCCTCTGCCTGTTTGTCTCATCTTTTACTAAATATCCTTGCACTTTTGATTGCACCACCTCTTGTCTCCAGGAGAGTATTCCCTGCATTTCATCATATGCCACAGGGCCCTCTTCCAGCTCCAGCACTGAAACTTCATTCTCTGCCAAAACTGCAACGGTTGAATAGGTACTAGGTAGCACTTTTGTACTTCCCTGCCTGCTGGCTCTTTTCCCCTGGTAGTATAGGACCTGAGTTCTCTTTTTCATTTCTCTGTTAACTGCTAGGTTCTCCTGTAGTGCAACTATTTAAATACTGACAGTGGAATGCACGTTTTGTGTGCAGTTACCATGCTGAACTGGATTGCCTGTTGCTCTTAGTGTCCCTCTGTTTTCTTGATCTAAATTTTGTGTTGTCTGCTCAGTGTCCCCCTTTGCCTTCACCCTATTTCTTGTCCATGGCCTTTACTGTTGCCCCATAACATCAGGGGTGCTCTTTCAGCTGAGCCAGTATTTCTGGTTTTACCTTCCCAGTGAATTCATGACATCTCCTGTGATACAATCCGTCATTTCAGGTTCCCTGTTCTTTCACATTCATTACAAACATTTCACATTTAATTTTTACACTGCTTCTTCTCTGAGGAATTTACACAGACTAGAGGCAGAGCACATGGACACCTAACCTAGCTCAATGGTTTTGACACCTACCTCAAAACCATTTTAAAAGCTGACATAGTGCATTACTGTACAACCCTGTCCACACGCCTGCTGTGTCTCCCTCAGAGAACCCAAATAAATTTGCAAGGTGTGACTTCTCTTTTAAAAAAGCAATATTAATCCTTGTGCAACAAATCTAATTTCTCAAGATACCTGCTATACATGTATCTTGGTGCACAGGTCAGATTAACTGACTTCCCCCAAACCTTATTTCTAACATTTGCCTCTTTTAGGGTGCTGAGTCTCACTCAAGTTCACCTGTTTGCCTAAAGTCATCGTTTTGCTCAGAGATACACATTTGAGATACACATGGAGTCTATTTTCATGCACTGCCTTGCTTAGCTGACTCAACCATTACACTGACGAAAATCCTTTTCATTCTTTCTTTCATTCACTTTGGCAGCCTCCATGATACTTTATTTACATTGTTCTTACATTACCAGCTTTCCCAAACTGAAGTCCTCACCTCATTCGTGCTTTGAACTCTGAACTAGTTTTGCATCTGTAACTAGCTGCTGGTTGCATTAATACTAAGAGAAGCTTATGTCCACACCCATGTGGGAGCTTGCTGTTCCTGGGAGCTGTGGATGCTTTTGCAGAAGAGTCCTCAGTAAAGAAAACATCTGACCATATTGTTGGTTGCAAGAAGGTGTTTTTCTAGTGCTGCTCTCTAGGCCTTCAGACTCTTCTACAGATTGGCCTGTTCCTCTCCTACCTCTGTCTTGGGCCATCCCAAGCTGCTCTGCCTTGACTGCCTCCTTGCCTGTTCTTGGCACAGGCTTTCTGCTGGAGAGCAGCTTCCAGACATTCTCCAGGACGCTTAGACCTGGGCATCAGCCATCATGCAAGCAAATGCTGGCAAGATCCCTTGGGCAAGCTCAGCCACATTTCTTGGAAACAGCTCAAGGGGGAAAAAGCCACAACTGAGAACAAAACAGAACTGTACTGTGCTGGGCACAGGGCCAGGCCTCACTTACAGCTTCCTAGAGAGCAGCTAAAAAATAAATGCTGCTGGTTCAGGTTGTCACAACCAGCACAAATGGAGCAGCAGAACTGCCTGGCTGGTGCGTTGCAGGCCAGCAGCAGGCCAGTGTGAAACCTCACATGTTCAGCCCTGGTCACTTCACTGTTGACGTGACTTTAGCTGGACATTGAATTTCAAGTTGTAGCTCAAAGGAAATGCTATGTTCAGGGGCTCCAACAGAGCCCTGGCCCAGGCTAGCTCAGATACATTCCCCCCTACCCCACCAAGAGTATCCCCAGTGGTCCCCATAGTCTTCATAGCGGGTGGCAATCCCCAGAACACAGGAGCAAGGGGAGGGAGCCAGAGCAGTCTGGGGGCCACAGCACACGACCACGACGGTGGCGGCAGCTCACGTGTGCTCGCACGCAGTGGAAGCGATTCCTGCCGCCTCCGAGCAGACAGGCCGGCTGTGACACACGCTCTCCTGCTGTCACGCCCAGGCGGCGGGGCTGCGCGCACGGCCGGGGCAGGCGTGCACCGCGCTGGGCGCGCCCGCGTTACGGCCGCAGCGCCGACTCTGTCCCCGGCCGCTCCCTACAGAGCGGCGCGGCGGAGGCGAGAGGCGGAGCGCCGGAACGGTGTCTCCCCGAGGGCTTGGGCGAGAGGCGGCGGGGCCGGCGGCCCGCCTCGGTGGCTGGCAGCGGGCTCCGCCGCCCGGCCCGGCCCACCATCGGCCGTGGCGAAGGGGCGCGGCCCTGCCGGACGGCAGAGCCGCCTCCAGCTCCTGTGCCGTGCCGTGCCGTGCCATGGAGGCGGCCTAGCGCCCACCCCGCACGGCTCGCGCCCGCCATGCTAGGCTCCGAGAGCGCCCTTGACGATGCGCCCCACTTTTCTCCACAGACCCCGGGGTCCCCGGCGGCGCCGCGGAGGCAGAGCAAGGAAAGCAGCCTGACGGTGAGTGCCGCCGCGCCGATGTGGGCTACCGGCCCCCTGGGGTGGCTGCGAGTCACCTTCCTGAGCGCTCGGAGGCGGACAGGGCCGAGGGGTCTGCGGCGCCACCCCCTCGGGGTGAAGGGGGGGCGGGTCGCTGGCTGCCGTCTCGTCAGCCACAGCCAGAGCGCTTGGGGCTGATCCCGGGGACCGATCTCGGGGCAGCGCGGCAGGAACGCCTCGAGGGCACCTGCGCCTGGCGCCGTGCTCGGCTTTGCTTTTCCAGCCCACGGGTGCTAGGCGCTCCGGGGTAGTGGCCGTAGGGCGAGCGCAGCTGGTAGCGGAGGCGAAGAGCCAGGCTGCCGGAGGTGCCCGGTGGAAGGACGGGTGGTGTTGCAGGGAGGAAGTTAGGAAGTTCCGGATGGACTGCAGGAGCGGATTTTTCACCACGAGTACTTTTGCAGTGTTTAAATACTAAGTCGGTGCCATGAGAAGCTTGGGATTTCCACCAAAAGGGTGGAACTCCATCTAGAATGATCCTTGTGGGTCCCTTCCAATTCAGGAAGTTCTGTTCAGTTCTGCTCATCCTTGGAGATTTTCAGAGTGCAAATTCCTGTGTGATTTTTGCCTTCAATTCTAGTGATTCTGGGGTGACCAGAAGGTAAGAAAATAACTGAAAAAGGGAACAGGCATTCTCTAAGGATTCTGGCTGTTAATCAGGTGTCCTGAGAAAATTTACTATGCTTTTAACTGTTCTTCTGCACTCCCCGAAATAGCCTGAATAGTTGAAGAAGCACTGAAAGGATAGAAAAATGCAGGAGATGGGTCATTGCCCTGCTAGAAAACAATTTTTGGCGTTTCAAAGACATCAAAGGTATTTTTTTGTGCCAGTGCAACTGAAGATTTCTGATACAGCCTAAGATTTTAGGTATCAGCATGAAGTTATTGTTACATTACTTTTCATAATAATAATTAAATATAGTTGGTTCAGTTAAGATGTTCTCACTATCGGGTTTATAAATCTTAATATATTTTGTATGAATGATTACCTCATCTGGAACAAAGTGTGAAATTCTGGACTCCTCAGTACATGACAGATGTTTAAAAACAGGAAGGATATCAAAAGAAACTAATGGAAGTGGCTGGAAGTACAATGGTTTATTTAAAAGGAAATAATAAAGATAAATAAGAAAGTAATTGAGTTGCTCCAAGAAAGGAGAGGGAATAAGCATGCTTGTAGTTGTGAGCATTGCCAAGGTATAAAATACAAGACAACAAAAGGAATGTTATAATTTTAATGTTTAATTTTATATATTATGGTTAGCTGTTACTACAGGAAGGAGGCTGTTGTCTGCATTGTTACATACAGCTTGTTGATTTGTCCCTCGGTGAATATGATTCCCTGGGTTTCTGGTGACAGGAGCAAGGGTTTGGAAGGAGCATGCTTAGGTTTCCCCTTCTAAGTGCAGCGCAGGTCAGTCATTGCCACATAGCAACATTTTTCAGGAAAAAAACAGATACACTGTTGAGGATTCTTTTTATCAAAATCAGTTGTTAAACATAAGAAGATGTACTGTTAATTACAGTATTGAGAGTGGTATGTCATGAAGTGAATATAGGTTTGGGCAAATGTCCTGGGGAATCTGCTCATTTGCTGTAGGGTCCCCAGGTGGCTGTGATTGGGAATGTGTGTGAGAATGTATTCTTAGCCTCTTCCCTGTCAGGGTGAGAGGGGTAGGAGCAAACCACAAGCTGAATATCTTGGCTAGAGGGTTTGGACGAGACTTTTGGGTGGATTGCACTGTAATGCAAGAGCAACATAAAAGCAAGAGTGCCTGTGTTTCTGAAGTACTTGCTGCTTACAGGGTAAAGACTTAGGCTTTTCACGGTCATGTTTGTTGGCCTGTGTGCCATCTGGTAGCGTCTACAAAGCAATGAAGTGTTGTGTGTTATGTAAGGATCCCTGTGTGTGCCTTTCTCCAACAGAAGTCCAAAGCTTTTGAGTATAATGAATCAAAGAGGCCAAAACCAATCTAATTTTAACAGCTGTTTACTCTAAGCCATTGCCTGCATCAAGGAAGCATTGTTAAAAACAGCATTCTCATATGGACTGTAAAGCAATGTAAATTACCTCCCCCCTCCATGGAGGTTATGTTTGTTCTCCACTGCTCCAGCTAACTTTGGGATACTCTTGTTAGCAGAGTTTCAAGGCATGTCCTTGACTTGTTGAATGTTTTTTTCTTGGTCTGTAGCAGTGCTCAGGCAGAACCTCTTCCTGCAAAGAGGAGTTTGATCATTAACTTTGGAGTTCTCAATCTAGCAAACTCCACCTAAACACAAATCCTGTCATAGGTAAATTGCAAACATCAGGTAATGACACTTGCTCAGCAACTGTAGCCTCGCAGAGGAGTGGGACTTAGCTTCTGACTTTTTAGAAGTGCAAGTGCCTTCTCTACAGAGTGCAGTTTGGGAGTGTGACTTACTCTTGCTTCTGGAAATCCTGAAGACAGTTGTGGTCTGGAGTATTTCAACAAGATGAAGGATATGGTGATTTTGGTAAACAAATATTACCAACACTAAGAGTCTGTTTTCTCTGGAGAGGAAGCCCCTGATGGGTTGTATCATAGACTGTTATGAAACTGACATTTGCACAAATTGTTGATGCTCACTTAGAAAGCAGAAGTGCAGGTCTGTGGTTTGCATTGATTTTGCAGTGACTTTCAAAGTTCAGTCATTAGTTTTAGCCTGGATGGTTTGCTGTCTGCCTTCTGAAGAGGTAATCCTTTGGACAAGAATTACCTGTGAAAGCTGAGGTTCATGTAGCGGAGGTGAGGGAGAGTTAAATGGAAAAGGTAGAATGGGATACCATGTCCTGGGAGAATAGAGTTGTGTTTCATTTGAAGAAACTTTCTGAATGTAACTGATGACACAGTGATTTGGCATTAGGCAAAAGACCATCAATGGGACTGAGCTGGTAAACGAGTGTTTTTTTCATCTATCTTTTCTTTTAGAAACAAGGAAAGGAATATTTCAGAGAAAGGTTTGAGAGGGGAATGAAATGGGATGAGAGCTCATGGCCTTGTCCTGCTCAACGCCTGCCCAGTCATCCCTGTCCTGCTGAGATACATTGTGAAGTTTTAGAAATGTTTGGAAATTTAAGTCCAAGACTTCTTGTTTAAGTCTAGGAAAATCTGGCGATGAAAGGAAAGAAAGAGTCATAAGATTTCCTAGACAATTGCGTATTGTTTTAGTAATATTTCTAGATTTTTGAAAATTGTCATGCTTCCTCAGGGACTCTGTAGGAAACTGTAAGTTAACTTTACTGCACAAATAATCTTTTTTCTTTGCTTTTTTTTTTTTTTTTTTTTTTTTAGGATATCAAAAGCTTCTGTATTGTACTTCTTAAATTCTGACACCAGTTTCCTTTTGGATGTGGTACTAAACGTAACTGATGTTTTCCAGCCAATTCAGCATCATTTCGATATAGTTAAGTATAAACTTCTGAGCAGTGAAGAATGTTTAATTTATTAAGAAAACTTTGAATCGGAGTATGCTTTTTGAGAAAGACACTAATTTAACCCTACTTTCATCACCTGTTGATCTGTACTCACTATTTCTCTTCCTGCCGTGTACATGGAAGTAGTGCGGTGCATTCAGTCCATCTCAGTGGGACACCTTCACCTCTCCGAGTGTGGGAATTTCTGGTGATTTTATTTATTTATTCACATATCAGTAATGTAACAGTCTTAGTAAACAGCTTCCAAATGACACAGGTTTAATTTTTGTCAGGCATGTGACATTTTTAGCAGGAAATACGCATTTCCATTGCAGTTTCCTTTCTCAACTAGTGTTGTATATGCTTCTTGCCATCTGTCGCATCTGTGTCTTGATGTGCAGAGGGGTGATGCCCAGTCATCTGGTGAAGGATGCAAAATAAAATTAGGAGGTGCATTCCACACTGCTCCTTTTCATCTGTTGTGACAATGTTGTGCCTTAGAAATCTGCCTTGAAAGCATTATTGTCTTGATGGCAAGCATTGGTCCTTTGCCAGTTGAAATAAATGATCTTGGTCCACACAAAACTTCACTCAGTAGCGTATTTCCATGGGGGACATTCCTTGACATTCTCTGCAACTCCACCAGTAAGAGGATAATCTGGGAGATTGAAACCGGAATAGCTTCTTTCAACATTGCAGTATTGATGCTCATGACTGGAGATGTGAATTGTTGCCAGTGTCTCTAAAACCTCCAGACAATCTTTTCACCTCTTTTGCTTTCTCCTCCTGCCTATTTTTAACTTGAGGCACAACCTAAGTAACTGTAGCATGGCAACTGCTCTTAGGAGGTGGTACCTTGTCCTGGAGACCCACGAGGAGTGTTGTGTAAGCACATGCTGTAGCTGTGTGCAGGGCAGTGTTTCATGCACACTGTGTTTGTCACCAAAGTTTTATTCAGTGAGTGTGAGATGCAGTATCAAAGCCAGAGAGTGTTTAAACCTGTGCCTCCCATCCCATTGCTCAACATGGTTACATATAACATTTTTGTTGCTAGCAATATTTTACATTCTCTATCTTTGCTACTGGATGACCTACTGTTTTTCATACTTACACCAAGCAGTTCATCTCTGTAACAGAGAGCAGTTGTGTGTAGGTTTTGAGGTCATTTTATGTTTTAAGGCAAAATACATCATTTTATTTGAGAAATGGTCAGCAGGGAGGTATGCTAAGGTACAAGAGCAGCTTGTGATTAGCGATGTCATGGAACTTGGCAATCTGTGAAGTCAAGCAGAGACTTACTGTTGTCTGCAAAGTATTTTGTCATTGTGTATCTTTTTGGTACTGATCCAGGTTGGTGCTTGTTAGACACTGTCTGGAACTAGTGATTTGCTTAGGGTCTTTGGCTGTTATTTTTAAGACCTTTGTACTGATCTGTCTGAACTTCCTGATGGGGTGAGCGTTGCTGACCTCTCCTTGCAGGGTGTTGAACTAGTATATGCTGGCAGCCCCTTGCACCTGAACTTTCCAGTGCCCAAGATCTTCTCAGCAAACCTCTGCTTGGGCTGGCCACACACAGAGGAGAGTTGTAGGCTCTCTCTGTGGCTGGGCTTTTTCCAGGGGACAGTGGACTCTGCTTGCAGGCTTTTAGAACTGGTCCCTGAATGGAGAAGGGAAGGTAACTCAACCTACCTAACCAAAAAAACCAGGACAAGATAGGCTTGCAGTGCTGTCTTGAGATGACTGAACTGACAAGGAACAGGAAAATGTTAGCTGAGGCAGAAGGTTTATTCAGTAAAACATTCCTCAGAGGTAGGCTTAGTGCTGGAGGCTATGTGGTGACAAAGATAGTCATGCAGGTGCCTTTCACTGCACAATTTGCTCTGAACTGAGCCAGAGTTTTATGATCTGTGAAGCTTTGGATGACGGAGTGTGAAAGCTTTGGATGACGGAGTGTGAAAGAACTGAGTGTTTTCACCTGCTCCTATTGTCCAGGGTAGATGGATGTTGTGGAACATGTGGCCTGGGTCCTGAGCCTGCTTTGAAACAAGAATTAGTATGCTCTGTAAAGAATGAGTGACCCTTCTGAAGAAGGAGGTTGGAGAAAGATGCTGGATTGTGTACAGGACAGCCACTGAAACTTTGGTGGAGGCAAACAGTGGCAGAGTCAATGTGGATTTGCTGGAACCGTTTTGTATCAGCTAAAGGCATTGCTGCATTGATAAGGTATGGTGGATTTATACAGAGTCAGCTCTTCATAACAGGGTGCTGTGTCCTTTTTGATCCCCTTTGAATAGTCCAAAGGCAGATTCAAGACCTAGAAGCATTAGGTTTAGGTCTGCCTGCCCAAAATCCTTTCTTGGTTTTCCCTTGAATATTAAGTAATTCCCCTTCCACCCCCCAAAAAAACAAACAAACAAACAAAACACACACACACACACACACAAAAAAAAAAACCACAACACCCACAGCAAACAACAGACAGTTACATTTGTGATACTTTTCCATCCCTAATTTTGGTTAATTCTTTGATTAATATGCAAGTATCCTTAGTGTCCAGTGAACCTGATGGTACAGTAAGAGGGCCCAGCAGGAGTTTTACAGGAGCATTATGTACTGACAATGAGACCTGACTCTTGCTGGTGCTTCACTTGAAAAGGGCTTAGTTGCATCCAGAGTTTTCTGCAGTGTGTTCTGCCCTACCTGTCACGTTCTTCACTTACACTGTGCTTTTATCAGGCTACATTTTCTGCTGTGATAACTTAATGAGCACTTTTACATTTTTGTGCCTTTGTTTAATGTCTGCATGATGGGTTCTGTCCCAAAAATTGCTGTGTGCTTCTGTGCACTGAAGCTTAACTGATTTAAAAGTTTCTATTCCTTTCTCCAGGAGCACCACTTTTATCTGTAAAGGTTTCTGATACAGATTGGAGGGCTATGTGATGAAAAAACAACACATTTTTTGTAATCCCATAGGAAACTAACATAACCAAAATTGCTGATGAGATTCCACCAGGGAGGTGGAGTCACTGTCCGTGGGGGTGGTTAAGGGATGGTTGGACATGGTACTCAGGGATGTGATTTTGTGGCTGATATTGGTGGTAGGGAAATGGTTGGATCAGATCATCTTGGAGGTTTTTACTAACCTTAATAATTTCATGATTCTATGCTATGCCAGTAGCAGTGCCTTCAGTACTCTTCATTGTTTATGTTATTTCTTTTGTTCAGAGCATGTTCAGGGTGTATCAGGTATTTTTCCACAGCTTTGTAAGAGATCTAGGAGAACTTTGTGTATGGCACTTCTGAATCAGGAAGGTTTTCCTCTTATGAAACAAGTAGTTTGTCCTTTGAGCCAACGCTACTGCTTGCTCACAGGAGCTTTCTGGGAATACTTAGCTGCTGTTTCCATGCAACAACCAATTTTTCTTCACTGACATGTTCAGTGTAGTTTTTTTGATTGGTGTGCATGTATATAATCTTTCATTTGCATATTTTTCATCAGCTAAATTTTATTACCTTCTAACTCTCTTCTGCTTTCCTTTCTTACAGATAAACTGTGTGACTTTTCCGCACCCTGATGTAATGCCGGAGCAGCAGTTGCTGAAACCTTCCGAGTGGAGCTACTGTGATTATTTCTGGGTAAGTGGGCAGCCAGCTACATGCCATTTTGTCATTCTTGAGCTTCAGAAAAAGTGGAACAAATAGCTTGATTTGTGGTACAACGTGAAGGAGAATTTGGGCTGAACTGCAGCGTGCTAGGGCAGTGCAAAGGAGATTGAAGAAGCCAGTGAAGATCACATAGAAGCCATCTAACCAGACTCAGCCATGTGGACAGTTATTTGAAGAGTGTCCAGAAAGGCAGCATGGGCTGTCAGGAGATAATTTTGGTCAGGAAATGGGTAGTATGTACGACAAACCTACACATCTCAAAATACCTCAGCCAAAATTGCTGCGCAGCGGGGGGGGGTATGACAGACAGGGAATATTATTTCATTGTTTTCAGAGCACAACAGCTATGAATGCACATGGAGGCTAGAGGTATCCCATTTACAAATTTTATGCAAAATTTTGAAGCTCCCTCTAACAGGATGTTGTGGAGGCAGATGATAAATTATTTTTTTAAAGGATAAGATGTGTTGGGTTTATGTGCCAAGGTTTTGGTAGTGGGGGGGGACTGCAGGGCTGGCCTCTGTGAGAAGAGAGTAGAAGCTGCCCCCATGTTAGGTAAGAGCCAGTTCATGAACTTTTGTATGAATTTTGCATGTGTTTTCAGTTGTCAGTTACTGTAGTGTTTCCATTGTTTAAAAAAATCAGTTTCAATTTTAAAACAGTGTAGTTACAACTGCAGCAACATTCCCCTTGTAAGTGCTCAGTGTTGTGTGAGGCATGCACAGCAGATTATGACTAACGGCAATAACTTGCCAAAATACACTAACATGCTTTACAAATGGTCACGTAACCAAATCATTAAGTGCTTCTTCAGTTTCTTCCAGTCTTCTGATCCCAATAAGCAACAAAATTAGAAATGGCTTATAGGCTTATTTTTTGTGTGTCTTTCAGAAGACACCACCCTGCTTGGTTCTTTCCATTTAAGTTTGATAACTGCATCTTTGCTTTGTTTAGTTCAAATCCTGCCCTCAGTGGAACTTGAGTGAAAGTTGTCTTTCTTCTTTATCCTCCCACAGATCTGCTCCCAAGTCTTTCTTTTCAATCAGCCTTGTGATTCATGATCTGGCCATGACTGCCTTCCTTCAGTCTACTCCACTCTTCCAGTCTCAGGCTTGTAACACCCTGTTGCCCAGTGCCTGTTGTTGTGGCCATACATCCTAAAGTCTCACACTTTGATTAATGTGGCTTTTTTCTTGGTGCAAATATACAGTGCCCAAATGTATTGGAGCAAAAAATGTAATCCTCGCAGAAGTGTTCTAGGGGTCTGTTAGAAGAGGGTGGAAATGAAATTCTGAAATATGGAAAAACAGAGATAGGAGACAGTTAGTCCTTGCAGCAGTGCTGAAGTTGGTGGAGCAAGGAATTAAAAGGGCCATGTATGGGAAAAAAAAAAAAAACGGTGAAAGATGGGATGGACTGTGGTAAGCTATTGAACAAGTTAATGTTTTGCCTTGCTTTACAGCAAACCTGTGCAGACTCAGTGTTGTTTTTTTGTGTTTTGAGTGCAAATTGGCATAGAATTTTACAGTCTATTATAGGTAACTTAAGACTGCATTACCCCTGAATTGGGCAGCAGAATCCTCCCCTTTTCCGTGTCAGTTCCCTTGTACTGGCTTCAGAACCCATTTTTAATTTGCAGGATGTTGAGTTGTCAGGGCTTATACTTGCCAGAGCCAGCCCAGGAGAGTTAACAGGTATGAAAGGCCATGGGCAGAAGGGAAGGCACTGTGCTTCGGCCACAACAGCTTTAAAAACCTTTTTTTTTTAAGGGGAAATAAGAGGAGAGGGAAGGGGAAAGTATCGGAATATTCCTCTGAGAGGGACTGGGGTGTTCAGATGAGAATTTTTGTCACAGAAGGTCCTCTCTGCAAAAGGCTCTTCAGACACCACTGCTGCGTGCTCATACTCCTCAGAGAGAAATCACACTGCTACTGGGAAGTGTGTGTCTGTGCTTTTGATCCCCTTATCTTTTGTTTGAACTTCCTTTTTCCTTCCAGGCTGATAAGAAGGATTCACAAGGGAACAATACAGTGTCGGGATTTGAAATTCTTCTCCAAAAACAACTTAAAGGCAAACAAACACAGAAAGAAATGGCAGAGTTCGTTCGAGAAAGGTAATTAGCACTTTGTCATCAAAGTGACTATTTCTGGCAATATTTTTTTCATAATGTGGATATTCTTTATATACATCAATCACAGAGCTTAAACTGGTAAAACTGTAAAAGTTGTGCTACCGATTCATAAAGCACATAAAATGCTTCTCTAATATCTATCAACAAATTTATGGGCTGAGGCCAATTGTAAGAAGTTCAACAAGTCCAAGTGCCAGGTCCTGCACTTGGGACACAACAACCCCAAGCAGAGCTACAGGCTGGGAGATGAGTGGTTAGAAAGATGCCTGGCAGAGAAGGACCTGGGAGGATTGGTCGATAGTCGGCTGAATATGACCCAGCAGTGTGCTCAGGTGAGTCCAGAGAAGGGCAACAAAGCTGGTGAAAGGTCTGGAGAACAAGTCATATGAGGAGCGGCCGAGGGAGCTGGGGGGTTGTTCAGCCTGAAGAATAGGAGGCTCACGGGCGACCTTATCACTCTCTATAGGTACCTTTTAAGGAGGCTGTAGTGAGGTGGGGGTTGGTCTGTTCTCCCATGTGCCTGGTGATAGGATGAGGAGAAATGGGCTAAAGTTGTGCCAGGGGAGGTTTAGGTTGTATATTAGGAAAAACTTCTTTACCGAAAGGGTTGTTAGGCATTGGAATGGGCTGCCCAGGGAAGTGGTTGAGTCACCATCCCTGGAGGTCTTTAAAAGACGTTTAGATGTAGTGCTTAGTGATACGGTTTAGTGGAGGACTTGTTAGTGTTAGGTCAGAGGTTGGACTCTGTGATCTTGAAGATCTCTTCCAACCTAGGTGATTCTGTGGTTCTGTTAACACTCTGTGGTCTTCCCCAGCCCTCACTTGTGTCTCAGCTGTCTCAGTCATACTGCATATAGTCCTTCCATTTAGATGGAAGGAAACAAGAAAATTAAAGCTACAGAGTTGAGAGAAAACCAGGATATGGGAAAAACAGAGTAGAGGGAGTAGAGGTGGTATTTAGAAATAAAATATTTTGTCTAAAAAATAGAGAAGCACCAGTGATGAGTGGTGTTCCTCGGGGGTCAGTACTGGACACCGTTTAGCATCTTTGTAGGTGACATAACCAACATGATTAAGTGCACCCTCAGCATGTTTACCAATGACACCAATCTGTGTGGTACAGTTAACATCCTAGAGAGAAGGGTTGCCCTCCAGAAGGACCTGGACAAGATTGAGAGTTGGGCCTACACTAACTTCATGCAGTTCAACAAGGCCAAGTGCAAGATCCGGCACCTGGGTTGGGGCAATTCCAAGCACAAATACAGGCTGGGCGGAGAATGGACTGAGAGCAGCCCTGAGGAGAAGGATCTGGGGGTGTTGGTGGATGAGAAGCTCAACGTGAGCTGGCAACGTGTTCTTGCAGCCCAGAAAGTCAGCTATGTTTTGGGCTGCATAAAAAGCAGCATGGCCAGCAGGTCAAGGGAGATGATTTTGCCCCTCTAGTCTGCTATTGTAAGACCCTACCTGGCGTGCTGCATTCAGCTCTGGGGCTCCCAACATAAGAACATGAAGGTGTTGGATCAAGTCTAGAGGAAGGCCATGAAGATCAGGAGGAAGCCAGATAACCTCTCCTGTGAAGAGACGCTGAGGGAGTTTGAGCTGTTTAGCCTGGAAAAGAAATGGCTTCAGGGAGACCTACAAGAAAGCTGGGGAGGGACTCTGTCAGGGAGAGTAGTGATAGGAGAAGGGGCAATGGCCTTAAACTGTAAGAGGAAAGATTGAGTTTAGACGTTAGGAAGAAATTTTTGCTATGAGGGTGGTGAGGCACTGGAACAGGTTGCCCAGAGAAGCTGTGGATGTGCCATCCCTGGAAGTGCTCAAGGCCAGGCTGGATGGGACTTTGATCAACCTGGCCTAGTGGAAGGTGTCCCTGTCCAGGGCAGAGGGATTGGAACTATGTCATCTTTAAGGTTCCTTCCAACCCAAACAATTCTGCCAATTTGTTGACAGTGGAGCATAGACGCAGTTTTCTAGAAGATGTAAAGAAAACATCACTTGGAATTCAAGCTTGTTGTGGAGCTAAATTACATATACAGATATTTAGAGTGAACCCAGAATCATAACGTTAGATGTTACTAACAGAAAATGCCAGAATGGTATTAATGGTCCATTGCTCTGCTGACATAAATGCACTCAGCACCAAACAAGTAGTTGATAGATGCACAGTTCTGCCAGGTACTGGAGATAATATGACATCATTAGTTACAAGTAATGTCACTGACATTTGAAATAGCTTGTCATGTGTCTAGGCTAGTATAAATCATCTGTGGATGACTCTCAGAACGCAAGAACAGCCCACAGGGAAGAAATGGTGCTGAATCCCAAGAGAAGGGCAGAGCACATTAGTCTTGGAGGCAGTTACACCAGTTGAAGGGGCTGCTGTCCTCAGCTACTGATTCTCCACTGGTGCTTACTGCTGAGCTGGTATGGTCTTCCTGCTCTACTGCTGCAGTCACAGCATGGCTGTGCTGATGTAAATAGTGGTGGAAGCAATGAACAAGCCAAGAAACACATCCACATTGGATTTTGTGGGTCAGTCTGATTGGGCAGAACCTGTAGATAGTTGGTTTCATTTGGGGTTTTTCTTCCTTTCTCTCAGCTTTTTTTTAATAATAGGGAAAAAAAATTTAAAAAGGTGTTTTTTTTTTTTTTTGTTTTTTTTTTTAGTAATAGTGTGGCAGCTATACAAAATATAGCACAGGCAATAAAGACAGTCTGATATAGGAGGTGCAGAGTGCCCAGAATCCATGCTTGGTTCCTAATGTCTTTGTAAGACAGTTGCCTGTATAATCCCTGGAAAAAATGTGAGCAGTGGAAGCAGGTAGAAGGAAGGATCAGCTGTCAAAGGAACATAGACTTGCAAAGCTAGAAGATGGAAGAAAAAAAAAAAACAAGCAGAATCATGATAGGAATGGACAGGGAAAATTGGAGAAAAGGTGCTCTGAAGAAAGAAATATATAATGAAATTTGTTTTTGTCCACTTGCACTTTTTGAGCTGAGGTGTGTTTAGAAAGTGTAAAATACATAGCAGATTATTTAGCCACATGAAAAGAAACACAAGCATAATGTCTGTACTGAGTCTGATAATGGTCTGCGTAGTCCAGAGACGTTACTCTGTGCATGTACTCACTGGTTAGCAGGAAAAGAACATCAGAGTCTTTGTCCTTCCAACTTCTGAGTGGAATCCCCCAAAAAGTTTGGGGATTTTCACAGCCAGAGTTTACATCAGGTCTGCCTTGTTCACTAGGTATTTGTAAACCTATCTTCCACTGTTTGTCCAATCATTTTGAGTCTTGTTTTTGACCATGGTAATGTTTTATACCAAAGACTTTTGCAATGCATTTATATGCAAGAAAGAAATTCTGTTTTCTAATAATTTCATTGTTGCCTCACAATCTTGAGAAATAGGGTAAAAAGACTCATAGTCACTTTCTTCACACAAATGACAGTTGTTTAGATGTCTGTCAGGTATCCTCTTACCACCTCTTCTTTGTGTTCTCCATGTTGTCATAATGTATTTAGTTTCTTTCTTACGGTAGTCTCATCAGATCATCTTTGCCTCCCTTTGTAGCTCTCTAGATTTTCTTCATCCACTATAGAATAGAATGTCTGGAACTCCAACAATGTGTGTGTGAGCACACGATGTACTTAAAAAAAAAAAAAAAAAAAGTGCAACTGGAACTAATAAAGTTAAGACAATATGGATCAAACTGCACTTAGAAACTGATTCTTCTGACTACACAGGAGTGAAATTGTAGAAGTTTTTGAATAAGTTTGTGGAAACAAGAAACTTCATTTTTTTTCTGTGTGAAGCTAGAATAATTCATAGCAACTCTGTGACTTTCCAGAGACAGGATCACGGTGTTCAAGACTCCCTGTATATCTGTTGTGTTGGTGTTTCACAGTAATCACAATGCAGTGTTTCGAAGGTAGGCATTTTGGCCAAGTTCAGGAAGCATTTTTTTCCCTTTTTGAGGTATACTTTTGACTTGTTTTTATCTTCCGCTGAAGCTAAGTTGCTCAAGGTGTTTTTGCTACAAAAGGTGAAGGGACACCAGGCTGAGGGTCACTTTTGTCTGAGGTTGTTGAGCAGTAGCCTTTTTACTGTAATTTGAAGAACTATTGACTCCAACAACTTGTTCCTTCCTGCTTGTCAAGGCAGCCTGTCCTCTTAGTAGTGCCAAATGACAAATTTGTTTATGCCCTGAGACTTCAGTCCTTCATTCAGTTTAGTCACACAGTTAAGCCTTTTTTTTTCCCATAAATGAAATGTTGGTTGTGCTTGGGAGCATATTAAATAATATACATCTTGGGAGAATATTAAATAATCTACACTGCAGGTAGTTTATGTGCTTGTTGAGGATTTCTCATGCTCATGTGTCAGTACTAAGTAATTCCCTGGAGATTCAGAAGGTGCTTCCCAGTTTGCCCAAGAGTGAGATTGATGGGACTTCTGGAGGCTTTTGCTTCCCTTAGTAATGGGCTGTTGCCCCTTCCAGGCTCCACAGGGAATATTTCTTAGAAAGTGCCCACTTTTGCAGGGAGGTAGATGCCCTTCATCTCTTGTAGCTTTCCTCTGGCACATTGCAACTGTATTTATTGGTGTTGGTACAACAGATGCAGGAAGCAGCATTGGTGGGGTGGGGTGAGGGAGAGCTGCAGGCTGGAACAGGGCAGCTTGGGACCAGGCTTGGCGATCAACCAGCTTGGAAACAAGGTCATGCATAGGGGTTCTTTCAGTACCTAAAGGGTAGTACAAGAAAGCTGGAGAAGGACTGCTTACCAGGGAGTGTAGTGATAAAGGACAACAACAATGGCTTTAAACTAAAAGAGGGTAGAGATTTACATTAGATATTAGGAAGAAATTTTTTACAATGAGGGTGGTAAGGCACTGAAACAGGTTGCCCAGAGAAGCTGTTGATGCCACTTCCCTGGAAGTATATAAGGCCAGGTTGGATGGGGCTTCGAACAACCTGGTGTAGTAGAAGGTGTCCCTGCCTGTGGTTGCTGGGTTTGGAGCTTGATGATCTTCAGGGTCCCTTACGACCTAAACCATTGTATGTTTTGATGCAAAATTAGTGGATTTAGTTAGCTTGTTTGTTTTTTAAATGGATGTTTTCTTTTGTTAGGTGTTCTAAATGAATGTGAGAAAAGTACTGGCAGATAGTCATGTGGGTGAGGGGAGACAAGCAGTGTTGAGACTTGGTTAGTGTGTTGCTGCTGGCAGACCTGACTTGTTACGCTAGTTCTTCAGCCAGACCAAAGACCCATGGATGTTGACCAAGATTTGGGCAGTCAGTCATGGACAGAGACCATGAACCTCTGAGTGACAGAGGCAATTTCTGAGTCACGTTCTTGTAGATTTGGCCTTGAGCTGCTGGTTGGTTTTGTTCTCACAGGATGTGGAGAAAAAGACTCAGTGTGCTGGGTGAGGTCAGTAGTTCTGCTGTGCTGTAATGCTGCAGAGAGCAGGTAAATACCTTGGGCCTCAGCCAGCTGCATCTTGGGGTGACATTCAGACCATATTTTCATCATCCCAGAATATCAGACACATCTTAGCTGGCCAGAGGGACCCTTCTAGTCTGGAATGTATTACGTGTAGCAGTGTTTGTTCAACTAGCTACTGCAGAATGATATGCCAAAAATATCCAACCTTCTGTCTCCCTTTTCCTCTGTCTATTTGTAGCTCAGCACAGAATCAAGAACTGCTCCTGATTGGTTGTCACACTGCTCACTGTCAGAGATGCTAAACAGAGCAAACTTGTTTGAAAATCAGCAAAGCAGTTCTCACTATTTAGGAGAACCTTGCATATGTTTGACTCAGCAAAAATGTCAAGGGAGCTTGAATTGGGTTTCAAGCAAGGTGCACATCACCTCTGAACCAGTGGCTGTTCTTCCCCTCCTTGCTGTGCAATAAGCATTTACCCCCATTACCTCACTCAACATCTACTCTCATCTTCTCCCTGCAGCCAATCCCATAACAGTCATGTGCCAACAGCTACTGTCTTTGTCACCCCCACTGCTGGCAAGCTCAGCTCCTCTTACTGGAATGATGATGCTGAGTGAATGCAGAGAAGGACCAGGATCCTGATGCAGCTACGGTTGGGATAGTTAAAGGGCAGGGGCTGCAATCGTGCACGTAGTACGCAGAAGCCTCTGCCACGTCTTCACCAGCTTTGTCATCTGAAACAGGGAGAATGAAACATTCTGTGTTCTAGGGAAGGTGCAGCACCCAAGATTCAGGGATTATGGGAAACATGGAGTAGCCATTTATGTGCTGAATACTTGATGTAATGTGTCTGCTTGGTTTCCTTCTCTTTAATCAGGTAGAGTTGATCTCTATCCTTTCTGCTGGTGAATTTCTAAACATTTGTTCATCCTTACTCTCCCTAGGTCACATCTTTGTTCTTGTGGGAGACCAGCCTCCAGTGATTGAGTCTAGCCTGATTATCAGTGATGTGGCATTGCTCACATAAATTTTTTTGTGTAGCTGCGCTCCCTCACCTTTGCTTCAGTGATGTGTAACCTCATGTTTAGCAGCTCACTGAAACACATGCTTTGCAAGTGAGCCCAGTTTTGCAGACAGTCCGTGTTATACAACGGAAAAACTTTATCCTTGTTATTTGCACTCCAGAACTGTAGATTTTTCTCTTTTTATCATGTATGCTGTCCTGCATATATCTGCTCTTGCTGCTGTATATTTAGCATATGAAAGGGGGGAGAGAGGGATCCTGAGACTAGTGCTGAAGACTGCAAGGAAAATTCCTGTTACAAGATTCCTTGAAATGCAGAGATTTTCCTTAAATTATGTGTGGCAGTTTCTGTATTAATGCTTGCTTACTGCTGTCTTTGTATTTTCTTTCTGTGTAGGATAAAGATTGAGGAGGAATATGCTAAAAATCTGTCCAAACTGTCTCAGAATTCCTTGGCTGCTCAGGAAGAAGGGTAAGTTTGTCTCTGTGACTTTTGTAGAAGATGAGAATTTCTAACATAAGTCATTCCTCCCACACAGGAACATGCATTTTTGCTGAACTCTCTTATTCAGTAGAGGTTTATCTAGCTTAGCATCCCATTTGTGTTGGGGAAGACAGAATTGCTTTGGAGTATTTTTCTTCTGAAGATATTCATGGCAAATTTTTAGGAATACCTATATAGAACCTTGAATTTCCACTGGTGTGTTTAATGCTATCCTTGTTTAAACCAGCAGTAGTTCCTCTAGGTATTAGCATGTGTACATGCTAAATTAATTTGAATATGGAGGAATATATGTAATATATAAACATATATATACTGCTGAAAGCATGTTCACTGCAGAAAACGGAAGGATCAAAGAGGCCTTGGTGAGAAATACAGTGGGGTTTCTCTGGCACCAGTGCTTCTTTCAGTAACAAAGGCTGCAGAACAAACCACAGTATAACTTTGGAAGTTATAGATAGATAAAAGACAATGCACTTTGGCTGGATTGCAATTCTTTTGTAATAATGAAAAAAAGATAGTACTCTTGAAGGATTAAAATAGTTAGCTGTGTCTATTCCAATGTAAGCCCTCTAAGTACTGAAAGCCAAGGCTAGAAATAACTATGCTCACCCTAGTTCAGACACAGTGTGTTTCTTCTAGGAGTGAGGCTTCATGGCTTGTTTGCTCTACTTCCAATAGCCAAGGACAAAAAAGCACCGACTATGGCACTGACCGTGGTTTCTGTTCTTTCTCTTTTAGGGGCAGGTGTCAACCGGCTCCTAACAAAGCTAACACTGCTTTCTTCCACATCCTCCGTGTACTATCTACTACCCTCAACAGGAGAGAGGTGGAAGGCCTGAGAAAGCAGGAGAAGGGGAAGAAGAAGCAGGAGACAGGAGACGAAAAGAGAGAGGGAATGAGAACTGAAGTTTAAAAATGTTAAAGTAGGGAATTGAAGGGGGTGAGGAACAGAGCACCCCTGGCAGTGCTCCGAGCTCCCTTTAGGGAGCCAGGAACACTGCTTGGTGGTGCTTTACCTGGAAGGGTGGCAAGATGAGGGAACGGAAACAAGTCCTCCTGGAATTTCTTCTCTTGGTGCTGTGCTTGGTTAGGTCCAGAAAGAGAAGATCCTGGGAATTGGTGAGACACAGAAAGGGGAAAATTTCCGTTTTGTAAAGTGAGGGAGGAATACCAGCAAACAAGAGGACTTGAAGGAGTGAAACATGGGATTTAAACCCAGCATTCTCAAAATACACATTCATCAGGGTCTCCCTCTCATTCTTGAAAAGCTGTGAGTCAGGGGACCTCATGAACTGCTCTGTGAACATAACAGTTTCTGCTGCTGTAATACTCCACAGAGCATTTTTTACCTTTGCTGTCCAGCCATCTATGGAATTAACTTAAAATACGGGCTCTATTCCAGGATCCTCTACCCTCCTCTGGTGGTAATAGCACCCACCATCTTTTGTGAATGGGACATGAGGGTGAGGAGTAGCATTAATCTGTGTTGGTGTGGTCATTCTGGCCAAGCTGCTGTGAGTATAGTGCAGTTGCATAGGCACATAAAGTAATAAAATCCACAGACATTTAACTCATTGTAGTAGGTTAAGAGATACAGAAGATGCTTAGATGCTGAAATGCCTTCTTTATTTTAATAGATCAACTACCATCATGCAGCTCAAATACCTAATGCCAGTAACAAATAGACAATGGGAGGGGACTTGGGGTTTAACTAGGGAAGGAGAAGAGTTGGGTGCACTTACGTAAGTGAAGCATTCTCAGTGTTCAGCTGCAGTGGGCACCATGCTTGACTCAATTTAGAGGAGCAATGACAGAGATTACAGATGGTTAATTTGAAATTGCTTATGAAACATTTTTTTAGGCTACCAAGAAGAGGCAAATATGACTGTCTCTGGAAAGAGGTTTATGGGATAGAGAGGAGATGGGAGATTGTAGATCAGTTGGCTTTATATAACCTCAAGAAAATGATTGAATAAGCAGTCAAGCACTTAGGCTTAGACTTAGCACTTAGAAGCACTTAATGGAAAACAAAATGATGAGCAGTTATTTTGGGTGGATACAGAAGAAACTGTGCCAAAGCAACCGAAGTCCCTGTAGTGACAGAATAACAGGCCATGTGGAAGAAGGAGTCAGCATCATAGCTCTTAATTTACTGTAGCTTTTGACAACGAGAGATTCTTGTAGGCAGGCAATTAAAATGTGGGCTAAATAAAGGCTGAGGTGCAAAACTAGGTATGAAATCCTATTCGCTACTTACAAACAGAAAGTAGCTGTGGAGTGACAGTCCACAGGGTTTGTCCCAAGCCCAGATTCTTTTTTCCATATTTTCATTAATGACCTATCATAGAAGAAAGAATGGGTTTATTGAAATCAGAGATGATGAGACAAAGCTATGAGGGATGATGTAAAATTCAAAGAAAAGATTGCAGTTCAGAGTAATTTTGGAAAATTAGAGAAATTAACTGAGAGAAATTGAGATGCATTTCAGTAAGGACAAAGTACCAAGTTTTTATACTTTCACATAATGTGGAAGATACAGTTACATAACAGTTTGTGGGAGAAGGATCTGGTTACAGTGAATCACAAGCTTATTCATCAAGAACTTCATGCTGTTGTCTGAAAAAGCAATCGTACTGAGATATGCAAAAGAAAGAGTATCTGATAGAAGATATTCTATTACCAATTTAGTGATTGGAAGACCTCTGCTGGAAGTCAATGTATTTTTTGTTACGACACATTAAGAGGAATCTAGGCTGCTGGAGATGGTCTAGAGGACCATCGTCTGGAAAATAACTTGTCTAAAGGATAAAGAAGGTAGAGAGAGAGACCCAATAGTTTTCAAATACTTCTCCACAGAGAAGTGATATAACCAATTCATCAAATCTAAGATATAAAACAGAAGAAGCAATGGAAAAACTGCATTAGTGAAGATCTTAGGTCTTTTCCAACCTTAATGATTCTATGTTTCTATGTTAAGTATTAAAAAAGAAATCTTGTTATGGGAAGGATAAGATAGTGGAGTATCTTGCTTAAAGAGACTGGCATCTCTGTAAATCATCATTATGAACACTGTTTTCAGAGATCTTTCACATACAGTCCAAATACAATTCTTCCTTGGTCACAAAGATCAGTTATCTTCTCAGATTTCTGCTTTCACTTTTCCATGATTTTGCAGAGCATGATATGCTACAAAGCTTTGGTATGTCATATGAAGCTGTATGATTAATTTTGCTGTGAGGATATGCAGAAAACACGACACTGATCATTGTTGCACTGTGGCTTTTTTCAGCACACTGGGAGAGGCTTGGGCTCAGCTAAAGAAAAGTCTCGCTGATGAAGCAGAGGTTCATCTCAAATTTTCTTCTAAGGTAAATTATTAGTTCTTCCTTTTGCAAAAATATTTGCCCTGTAATTGATATGAGTGTCCCCTTCAGTGTGCGTATCTCTAGTAGGGAAAATACTTAATGCATATGGTACAAATTCTGAAGAACTAAAAAGCTGGTGAATGAGCTTTTTGAAACTGTCCATTTTTTTCTGCCAAAATCATAGCTCATTTAATCCACCTGATAAGTAAGCTAAAACACTTCTAGCCTGAGTTTTTCATTAAAAAAAAACAAAACGATTCTAAACGTTATTCAATTAGTTATCAAAGTTCCAGCCTGTTTAAGTAAAATTTCCTAGAGCTTGTACAGATTACTTCTGTAGAGGGGGAAATTTAAAAAAAAAAAAAAAAAAAAAAGGTTTCTCACAAGAATCTATTGCATCTGTCTGCAAGGAAGAAAAACAGGATTCTGACCTCTTCATGTTATTAGTGTTTCTGAAAAGTGTGGCAAGAATTTAAACTTAGTGTTATTTTTAGATCTTCTTTCAAATGATGCCCAGGGAGATTTCTTTTACAAATTACTGTATTTCATCTGTTTTTTTTTTCTACCATGTGACATATTCTTGCATCCTGTTACATTATGTTAACCTCTGTGGGTGATCATGTTCAATATAGATGCAGATATCTAAACACAACAGCCATGTTCTAGAGGAAAATTATAGCTCTGCAGTGTTTGTAAGCGATTATGCAGATGTTACTCAGGCAACCAGCTGCTACCTTAGTAATCCACTGCTCTGCTTCAAACTTCAACTTCAAGGTTGTAATTTGTGAAATACTTTTTGCTCCCTGTTGGCCTACTGAATTTATTTCCAATGGGAAGAAGTGTACCCTGGGTGGTGTGTGCATGTTACTGCTTAAGTCTCTCCCATAGTGGTGCAGTATCTGCCCTATACCTGGTAACTTCTTTTAGCAAACATTTTGAGATTTCAAGTTCTTTGTAGCATCTTACCCATTTAGTGATAGATAGATGTCAGTTTTGTCTATATACAGTAATGCTTTAATTCTCGTCATCTTAGGAAACTAGTTCATGTTTTTTTTTTTGTTTGGTTTTCATCCACTGCATGCATTACAAAGTCATTTAGCAAGATATTCTAACAAAAAAGAATAAATATGGTAAACTATAATGCAACACCTAAAAGCCTCAGTCAATCTGTGTGATAGCTTGTGCTATGGCTTTGCAAGATGGAAGTTCAAGTAGGACAATTAATGATGCTAGAAGGAAGTTGACAGCCATCACTGAAAAGCCTCTGTGACTTCCTGCACACAAAAATGGAGAAAGCTGGTTTGTTCACATTTTGAGCCTCTTGGTCATGCATTTCCCATTTTTTTTAAGGATCTCAAAATTTCCAGTCCCATTATAAAATGCATAAAATAAACAAATGTCTTTACTTTTTGTTGGGCAAGGAGAACTACCACTGAAATGTACTCCTGTTTGGTGTCTCTAGCTCTGGGCAGTTTTATGAGGGTCTTTACAAAAATGCCTGCTTAGGTCAGACAAGTCAAGCTGCCATCTCTCTTACTGAGGATGATTGACTCATCTTGGGGTTGTTTACCCAGGTTAATCCATTTACTGATGGGGGAATCTGAAGGGCTTTCAGAGAGCTTAGCTTGTTTGAAAACAGGCATCTCTATCAATTGTGATACGTTGCCTCTGGAGTTCACAGAAGCTATCCTGAACTTCTCTCTGTGCCATTTCTTATTTTCATTGAGCACTGGAAATGCTTCTGGCCACAGCTATAGGTTTGTACCTCGATACTGAGAGAGCCTCTCACAACTTTGTGGTTCAGCATGGTTGTACAGATCTCTATAAGCTTGTCTGGGGTCATCCTGAGGAGAGTGTCATAAAAATAGCATTTAGAGTTTTCTAGTCCAGCTTCCCAGTGAGAGCTGGCCTGTCACCCGCAGTGGATCAAGTCAGCTACATCTTTGTCTAGCGATGTCTTGAATATCCCTAAGGACAGAAATTTCAAAACGTCTCTGTTCAGCCTGTTCCAGTGCCCCACTACCATTCTTGTGATATTTTTCTTGAATGATATTCAACCTCAACCTTCCTAAGATCGATTTATGGCCATTGTTTGTTGTGACATTGCCTGGCCCTACAAAGAATAATTTGTCTCTTACCTTTGCAGCTGAACTTCATGTAGTTGTAGGTGATATTATATCACCTTGGTGCTGGTCTCCACCTGCGTTATCAAGCCTAGCTTAACTAACTTCTCCAGGATGTGCTGTGAGGTCTTGGCTGTCTTTGTAGAATCTCCCCACTGAAAGGCTTTACTGAGCTTGAATGAAGGAAGTTTCCTTCTCCATTAAAATAGCACTGCAGAAAGGCTAAAAATGCTTGGTTTTGGGGACTGTTTAATATTGCTCCACTGTGGGACATGTGAGGTGATTATAGACTCACTTGTGTTGAAAGAGCCCAGCATCTACATTGAAGGGACAATAGAAAAAAGTAGTGGGTTGCTTCTGAAATATCTTTATCCCTTTCCAAGAAGTCAAAGAGCAGTGGAATACAGACTCTGTCAGAGTTGAGTATTACTATAAAGTCCTGATTGTAAGAGATAAGTAATTGCAGTCGCATAGGAAGTCTTCCTGAGTCCATTTCACAGTGATTTCTTGCCATTATTTAGAGGAGTTCAGCTAGGCTCCCTTATATTTAGCATAAATAAATAAAATGTATCTTTAATGCATCTGTTTAAACTGTACAAGAAATGCAGGTGTGTAACTTCAATGTGTTGAGTAACCTTACTGCAGTCAGGTTTAGCAAGTTTTACTTGTGTACTTTCTGGGAGGTAAGTTGCATCAGTTAGGTCAGAATTGGAGCACCTCAGTACTGTGATAATCGTCTGAAGTTTGATCTTACCTCTAAGAAGAGAGATACAATTTAACAGCGGAGGAAGACAAAACTTCAACCTTTCTGCTTCCTTCAGTAAATATTCACTTAGCAGAGGTGTCTTGTGAGGAGCTGATGTTTGCAGTAGCATCACTCCAAGTTGTCTTGGGTACAAGAAGTGTTGCAGTAAAACGCTGCCTGTGTCTGCAGCATTTGTATTGTTCACTCTGTCCTGAGCTCTTCTCAGCAGAAGAGCCAGGAATTACTGCCCAGCTCCTCATTACCACAATTTCTTCCTTGTGTTTTCTTTGTCAGCTTCAGAGTGAGGTAGAGAAACCCCTGCTCAACTTCAGAGAGAACTTTAAGAAAGACATGAAGAAGTGTGACCACCATATTGCAGACTTACGGAAGCAACTGGCCAGCCGCTATGCAGCAGTTGAAAAGGTGGGAATAGAAACTGGAAAGTTTATAAGATAATGCTGTCTGGGACAGAAAAACAACTGCAAGTGGAAAGTTTCTATTTCACTATGAGAAACCACAGATTTCTGCTGATTGCTTTCTGCAGTTGTTTATTCTTTGTTGGGCTGCAAGCATAGTTTGGTGTTTTGGGAAAGTGGGTGCTGCAGACAGTGCTGTTGTGTTACTGCCGAAGTAACTTTTTCTTGCATCATCTCCTTTCCAATTTGGGATAATATATTTCTAATACATTTGATGAAAATACTCTTGGCTCATGTGCATCAAGAAGTTACATGTATTGCCCACAAAATCTTAAAGGCATTGCACTAGAACAGCTAGAACAGGGTCAGGCTAAAAGCTTACATGGCTCAGTATCCTCTTGTACAATGGCCAGAAGCAGATGGCCAAGGAAGGGTAGCCTTAAACCTGGCACAGTAATTTGCAAACCTTCTCCTGGTTCCAGTTTTATGTGCCTCACAGCAAACAACAGCACCCTGGTTTCAGGGACTATTTTAATATGACCATCCAGTAGTAGCTGAGGTCATGATTAATGGAAAGTTTTGTCTACAAATAGTTCTGTCTTCTTGGTAGTTGGTAGGAAACAGATAACTGTGGCTCAGCTGCCAAGACACTTACCCCAAATGGTATGACTGTTTGTTACAGTATCCTCAACCAGTATACTGTTGGGTATGACCTGGAGAGGAAAATGTCTCTCTCTGTTAATCCAGGAGGTTGTTTGGATTTCCATTAAGGACCAGAGTGCACATGAGAAAGTTTGCTCAGGGGCAGAAGTGTGGCAGGATACACAAGATTATTAGACTGTATTTATGCACGGAATGCATTTTTCTGTAAAATTCTTAGTTACTTACCATCACATCTGCATAGAAACGCAATCCTTGGTAGGATATTGAAAAGAATGAATCAGAAATAGAAGTCTTGAGAGGGAAAAAAAAAAGAGAAAAAGCTGTGTACGCTTTTTGCCTGAAGCACACAGCTTCCCACCATATTACTTTCCTGCAGCTCCACCTTTCGACCTACTGAGCTAAGAACACTGTCTGTAAGTGAATTGAAAAATTCAAGTAACACCTCATAAGCATTGTAAGTTACAGGAAAACTCCATGGTGCTAACAACATATAATTATCCAAATTTCGTTTTAGATGCTGAAGAAAGAATAAGACCTATTTTATAACAAGTGAAACAGTCTGGACAAAGCTTTTTTTTATTATTATTGTTATTTTATTTTTAAGTATATTTAGGCAGCCTCACCAAATGGGGTGACAGCATGCATATATGGTAATTATAATTCAGACACTTCACTAATTTGCCTGTATAATTTCAGTAATTATACCGATAAATCAGGTTTTAAAAGCCTGAAGAACTTTAAAGTAAGGTAATTTAAATTATCAGTTGTAAACAGGTCTCGTGTTATTGATTTCTATGTTATGAACTGCTGTAGTCATGAACCTGAACTAGTTTTTCTAAAATAAGTCTAAGATTACCTATTGTTAAAGTTTCTGATAAATATATATTGAAACCAGAGGGTAGTTGAAAATAAATTCTACAGTGTACTTGAAATTCTTTCAACAAGTCAGATCCTAAGGAGAGAAGTAAGTGGAAGAAGTATCTTGGTGATACTGGTTAACAAAGTTGGAAGAAGCTACAGCTCCCTTTTGTTCCAGAAATAATGAGAAAGTTACTAAAGAACATGACTGTCTGATGATGCTTTTTGTACAGTAAGGCAGATAGGCAGAAACCTATAGAGAGTCCAGATGGTCAGTGAAAAATTCTAGTAAGGCACTTCTTTGAACACCACATGGTGTCCTAGGAACTTGAATCCTTGTACTTGAAACTGGGTTAGAAACCTGACTTTTTACTGACACATTTGTATGAAAAAGTCATAGATGTCTGAAAGCAGCTGGAAGCTCTTTTCCTGTAAAAACATGTGATCTTCTGTAATTAATCCAAGGCCCGGAAGGCCTTGACAGAGAGACAGAAGGATCTGGAAGCGAAAACACAGCAGCTGGAGGTGAAGCTCAGCAACAAGACAGAAGAGGAAATTAAAAAGGCAAGGCGGAAGTCCACTCAGGCAGGTGAGTACCTGTGACTGTGAGCCATCAGGAGGTAAGTGCTGCACCAGGAAAGCCACCAAGAAGCTTGTGGCAGGAAAAATTGGGACAGAACTGCCTGTCCATCTGCATTCTTTTTTTTTTTTTTTTTTTTTAAGATTGCAGCTATGAAGTCAATGTGAAGCATGGTACAGATATGTTTGGTTTTAAATCCTCTAAAGAGAAGAATTCTCTTCAAAGAAAAAACTAAGCCAGGTTTTTCTAAGTCAGACATCAGAAAATGATGGCTGATTACAGTAACTGGCCAAAAAGAAGAGTGAATTATACTTGTTTTCTAAAGGTGTGCTAGGATAACAAAAACCTGAAAAGTCAGATCCAAAGAAATTTGTAGTAGCCTGAAGTGATTTTAAGATGCAATTAGGGTCCAGTAAACTTATTTAACCTGCATATATGCTTCAGATTTCAGACAGAAACATCTGTATTGTGGCTTGATGTTGATGTTGCTGAGACAGCGAGATGCCTGTCTTGTACCTGAGGTCTCTGTTTTTAAATCCCTTAGGGTTTTCCTGACATGCTTGTAACTTATTCAGGTTCTATTTAGTTCAGTTGAAAATCTGCCAGAGGAGGACCTCTTGCCATTCAGGTAGCAGACAGATGCTTGTCCAGAATGCAGCAGACCTGTAGTTTAGGCTCTCTCAAGTCAGGGATATAAACATATGGTTGCCCATTCACAAGGAAGCGTAAGCAAACTATGGGGTGTTCTGGGATAAGATAGATTGCTCTGCATCACTCTTGTTGAGGCTGAGTTAGTGTGCAATCATGAAGGCAAGTTTTGTGGGTCCAGAGGGAGCAAGCAAGGAGGAGTCTGAACCTTCTTATCAGCTTGGGGATCCAGATGGCAAGCAAGGAGTTCGGGGCTTTTCTTGGTGTGATTGTGGATCTGCAAATTCACACTTTCAGGTATGTTCAAATACCTTACCAAAGCACTTTTAGCCCCAGGAGCTCTCAGAGGGGCAGGCAAACTACAGGCTTCCTCTCCACACAGCATGTACAGGATATGGAGGTAGTGTGGCCCACCCTGTATCCTGAGTTCTTCTGAACTTCTGGCTGAAACATAGCACTGCTTACAGTTCAAGCTAAGTATAATCTTAACTTTTAAACTTACTGTTAATTTTTCATGGCTCAGTGCCATTTATGACTGCAATGAAAGAGAACTAGGTGGTACCAGCCTCTGTTCTCTCACAGAAAGGACCTTAGCCTTTTCTGATTCATATGCAGCTCAAGTTCTGGAGGTTTGTCTTCCAAGTGGTGTCTACACATGGTTCTTGTTTCTCTAATGGGACAAGCCTTTTCAGTCTTTGCTACTATCTTCATAGATTTTTCTTCTCTGTAGAAGTTCTTCAGGTAACTATTGCATACACCACAAGTACTGGCAAGATTAAGGCCCATATGACCAATCCTATTTACAGTTGTTTGGGGGACAGCATTTGATTTTTTCACTTGTCTGAAGTTCGTACCAAAGGTAGTAACAGATTTTTGCTCAACTGAGGATGTTTCTTCCTTAAATTGTAGTTCCTTCCTTGGTTATTCCCTAAGTCACAGTCACCCACAGCCATGTGGGTGCCTATTACACTGCCTTTTTCATTGAAAGTGAACTTTATGTCTATTTTTCCTGTTACTCAGTGATTAAAATGATTTAAGGAATACTGAGAATATTGTAGCATGTGTTATACTGTAGTGAAGACGAAACTACTCGATGTGATTTGTGCATGTGTTTTATAGAGTCAAATCACTTTCATGGGATCCATGTGCATCCCGGTTCGTGCCTTTGATAAAAATATGTTTTAACTAGGGCGTCTGTGGTTCATCCTTTCATAGGTCTATCTCTTGGTAGAATGATCCTTAACAGTTTTAAGACTCTAAGGCTTCTCTTGGCTTGTCTGGGTTCTGAGGACACTGATGAGAGTCATTTGCAGTTCAACTGTGTGTGTAGGCAGCCATCTGAGGAGAAACAAATGCTGTGTTAGTAACAGGAGACTCCTTGATAAATGTTCTTTTTCTGTCTCTCTGCAAATTCACAACCACTCTGTTCACTTGGGTCTTCAGAAATTGTAATAGTTATTTACCAAACAAGCAAAGGAGAGATGAACATAAGGAGGGAGTAACCAAGAGTTTGGGCTTGAGTTCCCCCATCACTCTCCCAGACCGTGCCACTGTTACAGTGTGTAACAGTGTAAGGAAGGGGGAGGACTGGCCTTATCCCCGCAGTTATTGCTACCCAGCAGCCTTTCTGGGGTGCTTGGGATGTACATGTATGCAGCAGCAGCATTAATGATCTAGCTTTGAAATTAGACCTGCTGCACTAGGACTAGAGACTTCTAGATACTACTTCAAACCACACCCTTTCTATAATTGCACCACTTATTAAGTGATATTGCTTTTTCCATGTCATATGTTCTATGACTTTCATGTTTCTGGCTGTATAGTGACTCAGATTCATGCAGGTGGGTGGAGAATATCTGGAGTCTGATACCTAGAGAATCTTCTGGAGTGTGGGAGCTGCTAGGTCACAGTTTTCATGTCAGCCTAGGCATCCCCTGTCTGGGCAGATAAGTGTATTGCCAAACTTCGAGCCCTGAATCCTATGTGGCTGGTTTGTTCATTTGTTTTTATAGACTTTGGTTGCCACACCAACTTTTAAGTCCATAAGGCTCAAATTTTCAGATGCATTTACTTCTTTGACACTTTTCTGGTCTACGTAGTCCTGTTCTTAAAGCTCAGTTCTTCCCTGGTTTCTGTATAAAAATCTTTTTATTCCTAAAAGAACTGTATGAATTTGAACTGTGGACCAAGACAACGATTAGTGGAGGAATAACTGAGCCTCATTTAAAGAAGAAAGAGAATACACTAGTCAGAAAATGGTAATCTCAAACATGCCACCCACTTTACCTTCTTTGTCAGAGCAGAGCTCTACAGTGGAGAAAATTTCAAGTAACACAATAAGGTGTGATTATTGACCTGAACAAGAGAGGAAGCCAGAGCCAGACTGCAATTATGCATCTTCAGAAGAAGAATATGAGAGCGTGTAGCTCAGTTGAGGTTGCTGCAAAAAAGCTTCCCTTGATCTCAGAAAGCTTGAGCCTGATGCTTCTCTCCTGTTTTAAACCTGTTTTAGAATGCAGTCTGAACTACAGAGTTGCTATCCTGCAGCAGCTCCCTAACTCAATATTATGATTTCCCATTTTAATTTTTTTTTTTATATATATAACTTTCTATTACCGGCTTTAATTTAACTGAAGTAACTATCTTTCATAGTTCTGGTCATTATATAAAATATTACTTAGTGTTCATATTTTCATTTTAAAATCTTCTCTTTCTCCTTCATGGTTTCTCACCCCAATCACCTGATCTTTAAACAGACATCAATTACATAAGTTTTGTTCAAATTGTTTTTATTGTGCTTAACAAATACCAACTAACAATTGTGTTCAGCTCTGCCAGGACTGACCTTCAAAACATTTTGATCTGTATACAATACATGAACTACAACTTTCTTTTAAGCTTCATAATACTGGCTAGAGAGGACTAAAGTGCTGCTGTCGTGAACTTTTCAGGAGATGATCTGATGCGTTGTGTGGATCTTTATAACCAAGCACAGTCCAAGTGGTTTGAGGAAATGGTGACCACCACTCTGGTATGTAACTCTGTGTAGCATCTTAAGTTTATATAGCATTGCAAAGTTGTAATAGCTTTTAATAACTTGCAACATTGATTACTTAGCTAGTTACAGGGAATAGCATTGTGAGAATTAGGTGATAAATCTCCTGTGGTATCTTGTGTTCTCAGTTCTAAGAAAAACATGTCATTTGGGTAAGGGAGAATAAATTGTTTCATTGCAGAAGACTAAACCAGTTCAGAGCTGCTTATGGGTAGGAATGCTGGAATTGTCCGCAGGAAGGATGAAGTAATGAGCAAGGAATAAATGGAAAGACACACATTAAATCACTGAATCCATTTATAAATTAATGAATTTTTGTTTCTATGGTTTCAAAGTTTCTTCACAAGTATTGCTGGCTCAGTAGAGATATCGTTTAATTTCTTACTTTTCTTATTCTCTGATGCTAACACAGCTCACAGTATTCACCCTAAGGGCATATGCCTTCAGGGTTAGTCACTAGCACACAAAGATGCTCTTCTAGCTTTGATGTACTGTATTCCTTGAAATATGGATACATTGGCTTTAGGGCTCCTCCCTCATGCCATTCCTTAGAGCCCTTCTGAATGACAGCCAGTTACTTTCAAAAGTGGGAAATAAAAATATCTTCTGTGGGTATTTTCCTCACTGGACAAACACAAAACTTCAAACTCCTCCTAATAAGAAGCAGAGTCAATTGCTCAGCATTTAGAAGTGTGTCAGTACAATATTTAATGTGCACTAAATAAATAAAGGCAGATGGGGCATGGAAATCCAGGAGGCAGATATATTCTCAAAAGCAGAACAAGAGAGGAAAAGTTGGCAGTTCCCGTATGTAAGGGATCTGATCCTCCTCTTATCTGCACTGGTGTTTTCTCACTGATAAGTGCCAGAGGTGTGGCCATATGTAAGTTGCATATTTGTTTCAGGGGAATCAGTACAACTCAAGTGCTTTTGTCATAGTCTGTAGCCTGCACAGTAGGTTGGTTTGTTGTGAAATGGAAGCTGAGAAACATTTGAATATATGTCTCAGTATAAACGATGTAAGATCTAAATTCAAAAACAATCTGCATCCGATCCGTTCATATACAACACAAAATCAAGAGAGTCAGAGTTTGAAGATTTGTGTTTCCTTGTGTGCCTTCTTTCAGGAAGTTTGTGTGACACATACAATGCACATTCTTTGTGTCACATGCTCATCAGCATTAGGACAAGGGGTTCTGTTTCTTGGTCCCACATACATGTGCCCTAAGTAAGGGAGTCTGAGTTCAAACTGGCCCACTTTTTTCCATAAGCTCAGTACGTCAGCCAGCAACAGCAATAGATCAGTTTTTCAGTCCTGTGCATACCATGAGCTTCTTTGCTCTTCTTATTCCCCAGGCAGATAGTGAGCCATCTGAGATTTTCGTGCTATAATCAGGGATTTGTTTCCCACAAGACATCTAATAAATAGCAGTAAGCACAGTGAAGGCAATGAAGCAGCCTGCCTGCTTCTATATGCTGAGGTTGCACTCACCATGGTGCCCAAAAAGCAGACATCAGAAATGCTCTCTGAATGCAATTTTGGTGTAAAGATTTACCCCACTGATGTCCCTGTGGATGCAGAACTTTCTAGTAATACATCAGAGGGGAGTGTTAAGCCCATTTCAGTTTGTATCCTTACAGATAAACTTCTGTGGCATGCTGGTTCTATTACTCCCACTCAGATGGCCAAGGAAAGGACTAAATGCAGATTTTGACACACAGAACAGTATAAGAATCCAGGAGGCATACTGCCCTCCCTAGTCCTAGCTGTCCTTCAGAGCAGAGGGAGGCAGAAAAAAAAGTCAACAGGAAAGTTAGAAATCACCTGTCTTTTCAACTAAAGCATTGCTGGGCTTACAAGAGCAAGTGCTAGGTCCTGCACCAGAGACAGGGCAACCCTGGCTATACATACAGACTGGGCGACGAGACGCTGGAGAGCAGCCCCACCAAGAGGGATCTGGGGGTTGTGGTTGACAGCAAGTTGAATATGAGCCAGCAGTGTGCCCTGGCAGCCAGCAGAGCCAAACATATCCTGGGGTGCATCAAGCACAGCATCGCTAGTCGGTCGAGGGAAGTGATTGTCCCGCTCTGCTCTGTGCTGGTGCGGCCTCACCTCGAGTACTGTGTGCAGTTCTGGGTACCACAGTACAGAAAGGATGTAAAACTGTTGGAGAGTGTCCAGAGGAGGGTGACTAAGATGGTGAAGGGCCTAGAGGGGAGGGGATGTATGAGGAGCAACTGAGGTCACTTGGCGTGTTCAGCCTGGAGAAGAGAAGGCTGAGGGGAGACCTCATCGTGGTCTACAACTTCCTCACAAGGAGGAGTGGAGGGGCAGGTGCCGATCTTTTCTCCTTAATAACCAGTGATAGGACTGGTGGGAATGGTGTCAAGCTGAGGCAGGGGAGGTTTAGGCTAGACATCAGGAAGAGGTTCTTCACCAAGAGGGTGGCTACACACTGCAACAGGCTCCCCGGTGAAGTAGTCACTGCACCAAGCCTGTCTGAATTTAAGAAGCATTTGGACTGTACACTTAGTCACATGGTCTAAACTTTTGGGTAGACCTGTGTGGTGCCAGGAGTTGGACCCATCCTTATAGGTTCCTTCCAACTCAGGGTATTCTATGATTCTTGCTGTCAGCTGGGCAAGGTGGAGATTTGTCCTAACTCATCGTCTAGTGAACAGATAATACTGCTATCAGGTGTCTGGTTAGAAAGAAGATAGGCCCTCTGAGTCACATACCTTGACACAGTCTCCTGGTTCGCCAAGGAATCACCAAATCTAACTTCAACAAACATGCAAAGCTTCTTGCAGGAAACAGATTCCCTCTTGGCTTGCGGTATCCCTGAAAACAGTACAATGCAAGGTTTTACACTTCTTTTCTGTCCTTTGGCTAAGGCCAAAGTGACTTCTGTTGCTTGCTGACTCTTTGCAATTCAGGGGGAACCTCAGAATTCAGTTCCCAAGCATGACCCTGGGGCTGTATTGCACTGACTGGCAACCTTTTGTATGTCATCATTTGGGAGGACGGGCCTTCCAGATCAGCTTCCAAGAAAAATGTGGACTTGATTTTTTTTTTTTTTTTTTTTTTTCCTCTTCAGGAGCTTGAGAGACTAGAAGTTGAAAGGGTGGAGATGATTCGGCAGCACCTTTGTCAGTATACACAGCTGCGGCACGAGACAGACATGTTCAACCAAAGTGTAAGTCTGCTTTCTGTTTAACCCTTTTGGTCTTTACAGCATTTCATCTGAGCTGAATGGTCCCTATCCTGATCTGACTAACTTGATACCAAAAGGAGATGTGGAAGTAGCGTATGTTGTCAGATTAAGTTTGAAGCAGTACTATAGTGCAACCCTCTAGTCCTGTTCCTCCAAGACTTCCTGATCCTGCTTACATGTCATTACTACTGGATCACAGCTTTTAGCTGGGGTATTGAATTTCATTTGACCAGCAAGAGCTGTTACCAGCTCTCCCAGCAACATATGCTATACCTCAAGGTCGTTTTGTTTGTTTTTTTTCAATGAAAGATGGTAAATAGACGGTTTCACTGTTGGGAGAGGGAGTATATTTTTCTTTTTAAAAAGGTCTAGTTTTCAAATACTTAAATACAGAGAATGTGTGTTTACCTGCACTACATGGTTGTGTTTGTTTTAAGGTATATCTTGCAGATCTAGATTCAAGAGTCTGACTGGATGGTGCCTGGTGTAGGAAGCTTGTCTCTGCCTGACACTGCAAGCCTGCCTCTTTTCTGCTTCATTTTACAAGGCTTCCCATTCTGGCTGTTGGCCCCTGGCCTCAAGTACATGCAGTACTTAGTTGTCAGCAAATGCCACGCAGGCATGCCCAAAGCAGTTCTGCACTTCAGAGCAATGACTGTATCCACTTGAAATGTACCATTGACATTTTGATTCTTGTTTTGTTTATTTCAGACAGTAGAGCTCGTGGATCAGTTGCTTCGGAAAGTGGATCCTGCCAAAGACAGGGAATTGTGGGTAAAAGAACACAAAACTGGAGATATCCGACCTGTGGACATGGAAATATAGACTGTTCTTATAGTTGTATGTGATGAATTAACCAGGGTAATGTTTTTTTTAGGGGTCAGAAGAGCATATGGAAAAGGTTGTTCCACTACCAGACACCTTGTAATTTATGCCTGTACTGGCTATCTCTGTTACTTTTAGTCATTAAAATGGTCTTCATTGTGCTAACTAAGCCTTAAACACCAAACGTTCCAAGGTGAAGAAAACAGGTGTGCATTTCCCACCAAAGGTTCTCAATTGCACGCAGCTTCCAGAAGAAATCTGCTTTCTGGTACAGAGAGAACTGTGTTCTTAAGTGACTTTGTGCTATATCCCTTGCATGACTATCGTATATACTATGTTAGAACAACAATGCAGTGTCTCCTCTGGCCAGCAAGTAGGTAAATGAACATGATGTAGGAGGCAAGGAAGCCCTAATCATGAACCCCAGGTCTGTTACTGACTGCTTTCACGACCATAGGCAAGTCAATTAACTTTCTGGCTTCCCCATCTGTAAAACTTGCATATCTTGCAGCAACGTTGTGCAAATACATTTCATATAACAGTTTCCCACCATGGCCCTTTTCCCCCATATCTATAGAGAGGACTCTTGTTCTTCCTGTTTTATACTCCCTCTCAGGGATACATAAACCCATTATTGTCACTGTTTCTGTTCTAGGCCAATTGATAAAGTTGAAAGTGTTATTTACCAGGAAAGACTTTATTGTGCTATACCTACCTCATTAGCTCAATGACAGAAAGAAGTTATATACCAAGAAATAAATGAGATGCTCTAAATCTTCCCTGCATATGCAAGATGTTTTCTTATGGTATCTTTTGAAAGACAACTCTCTACTATTTTGTTTGGGATTCAAGTTTAAATTGCCTTCTGTTGGTTCCTTCAGTTGAATATCAGAGACTTAGCTATATTTAATTAACAAGCTCATGTAGCTAAATTATACTTATCTTTTTAGTTCCTGATTTTCAAAGGTACCATGTATCTGTGATTCCAGACTGCATTAAGTGTAGCTGTAGATGCCCAGCACTTCTGCATCATCATATATTGAAACACAGTTTTTTCCTTACCAAAAATTCAACACAGCTCTTGGCACAGTGGTTGGTAGTTTAGAGACTGTTTTTTAAAAGGTGTTCATTTTCTTCTTCCACTGTTACTTCTGACTGATTGATCAGTGTTGCTGTTAATATATTAGAGGGCCCAAAAGTGGAGGGGCAAGTGCTGATCTATTCTCCTTAATCACCAGTGATAGAACCTGCAGGAATGGTGTCAAGCTGAGGCAGGGGAGGTTTAGGCTAGACATCAGGAAGAGGTTCTTCACCAAGAGGGTGGTTGCACACTGGAACAGGCTCCCCAGTGAAGTAGTCACTGCACCAAGCCCATCTGAATTTAAGAAGCATTTGGACTGTGCACTTAATCACATGGTCTAAACTTTTGGGTAGACCTGTGTGGTGCCAGGAGTTGGACTTGATGATCCTTATGGGTCCCTTCCAACTTGGGATATTCTATGATTCTATTATTTCAGCTCCACTTGCTCTGTTTTGTTTTTTTTTTTTTTTTTTTTTTTTTTTTGTTTTTTTTTTTTTTTGAAGCTGCCTGTGTTTTGAAGGCCTTCCCCTCCTGCATAGCTCCCTCTCTATGATTAAGCAATGTTGTCACATACGTACTTGTATCATGCTGCCAAGCTTCTGGTTCCCTGGTGATCTCCAGTTCAAGCAGAGCTTTTGAGTTCTGTCTGAGCTAGAGGGCTCTACGATCTCTGGTGGCTTTGAATCCCATGGGTGTCCTGACTCAGGTGCTAGAACAGGTGAGGTGTTCTGCAACTGTAATTTCAGCTACTGTACAGAATGCCTACATTTTATTCATTGTCTATACTAGTCTGCCTGTATATTCTAAGGTATATTCTTCTGGCACAGTTAACTCAATAGAAAGTCCTTGTAAGTCTTTCTCTGAGGTATTCTTTTAACTTTTTTCATAACAGAATTGATTCTGGATCTAATGCTGTTAGCTGATTTCTGTTTGAGTTAATGAGCTGAAAGTAATGAGTCATTTGCAACATTGGCCAAGTGCACTCTCCATCACTGGCAGGATTCCAGTTGCTTTCATAGAGCAAGATTCAAAAAGGCCTAATTCTCAGATTTCCAACCTGCTCCAGATTCACTCACATCTGTAACTCTTGTTTGCTGGTCACTTCTATATGTTGAACTTGTGTTGTAAGTCATCAGTTGTTCTCTTGTAGGAAAGCTATTTCACTGGTAGGCTGCTCTCCATCATCTTTGAAAGGTCATGGAGAACAAGAGAGGTGTCTGAGGACTGGAAGAAAACCAATCATAGTATCATTAAGGTTGGAAAAGACATCTGAGATCATCTGGTGCAACCATCCCCCAAACACCAATATTATTCACTAGACCATGACCCTAAGTATAACATCCAGCCTTTCCTTAAACACCCTCAGGGATGGTGACTCTACCGCCTCCCTGGGCAACCCCTTCCAATGCCTGACCACTCTTCCTGACAAGAAATGTCTCCTAATTTCCAACCTGAACCTCCCCTAGCGCAACTTGATGCCATTCCCTCTTGTCCTATCACTAGTTATCTGCAAGAAGAAACTGACCCCTAGCTCCCCACAACTTCCTTTCAGGTAGTTGGAGAGAACAAGTTCTCCCTTAAGCCTCCTTTTCTCCAGACTAAACAACCCCAGTTTCCTCAGCTGCTAATCATAGGACTTGTGTTGCATGCCCTTCACCAGCTTTGTTGCCCTTCTCTGGACATGCTCCAGGGCCTTGATGTCCTTCTTGTAGTGAGGGGCCCAAAACTGAACACTGTACTTGAGGTGCAGCCTCACCAGAGCAGGGTGCAGTGGGACGATTACCAGTGTGAGCTAAACTATTCATGATACAAGCCAGTATGTCATTGGCTTTCTTGGCCACCTGGGCACACTGCCTTATCACGTTCAGGTGAACATCAACCAATGCCCCCAGGTACTTTTCCTCTGGAAGTTTTCCAGCCATTCTGCCCCAAGCAGTCAATGTCACTCCAGTCTTGAAGAAGGGCAAGAAGGAGGACACAGGAAACTACAGGCCAGTCAGCCTCACCTCCATCCTTGGAAAGGTGATGGAACAGATGTCATCTCCAAGCACATGGAGGCTAAGGAGGTCATCAGAAGTAGTTGGCATGGATTCACCAAGGGGCAATCATGCTTAACCAATCTGAAAGCCTTCTATGATGGAATGACTGGCTGGGTAGATGAGGAGTGAGTAGTGGATGTTGTCTACCTTGACTTCAACAAGGCTTTCAACGCTGTCTCCCATAACATCCTCATAGGCAAGCTCAGGAACTGTGGGATGAATGAGTAGACAGTGAGGTGAATTAAGAACTGGCTGGATGGCAGAGCTCAGAGGGTTGTGATCAGCAGTACAGAGTCTACTTAGATGCCTGTAAGCTAGTAGTGTTCCCAAGGGTCTGTACTGGGTCCAGTCTTGCTGGATTTATTCATCAGTGACCTGGATGACGGAATAGAATGCACCCTCAGGAAGAATAGTGATGACATAAAACTGAGAGGAGGAGCTGATATACCAGAGGGCTGTGCTGCCATTCAGAGGGACCTGGACAGGCTGGAGAGTTGCATTGTTGGGAACCTCATGAAGTTCAACAGGGGGGCTGTTAAACTAACAGATGAAGTGATCTCTGGAGGTCCCTTTCAACCTCAGCCATTGCGTAATTACTTGATACTGAGATCTTTAGAGATGCCTTTAATTTTTATTTTATTTTTTTTTAATGTTAAAAGATCATAAGAGCATTGAAAGACATACAGAAATCCTTCTTATATTTTTCTTATGTTCTTGGAACTCTTTTTTCCCTCTACAGTCCTACTTGAGCTGCTGTGGGGTAGCTGTATTTCTTCCATATTGCACAGTAACAGTATATATTGAAATCATTAGTTCTTTCATGCGTAGCAGGTGATGTGCAAACTTGTTCTCTGTTTCTCTTTAAATGTTATGTATCTTCAGTTTCTTGTTGCAGAATTAACTGCTTTTTGTTAATTTTGCAACCCCATAGAATCATACCCCATGATGCAATGCAAGCCAGCGTAGCTGTTTTGGGACAGTCATCTGCCTGCAAGTCACTTTATTTTCTTATATTTTATTTTCTGAACAGGAATTTTCTTTAAAGCATTCACAGGAAGCTTTTACATGGTGATAGCAGTCATAATTACTCATACATTCTCAGAACATCTTTAAACTTGTACCTTTTTTTACATCATTCTTTAAATGTTTGCTGGAAGTGAGCCTCCGTAGTCCTTATGCAGAAATGTACACTCTTTTACCTTGCTCTTTGGAAGTGTTTAGCTGGCAGAGGTTTCTAGGAAGTCAGCAGGGCACACAGAGGTGATACCAGAGACTTTGAAAATAAGGGTATTGAATAGAAATTCACAAGCTTCCTTTTTTTTTTTTTTTTTCTCCTCAGTCTCTCAATGAGGTAAACATTAAGAAATGAGAATCTCAAATACTTAATGTATGAGACCTAGCTGCTCTATGCAGTTCCCAACAGCTCTGTGTGTAATAAGCTATTGTAGGAGCATGGCTCTAGAGCTTACCGCTCTCCTGTTGCTGCTCTAACGATTCTATTCCCAAAATAAGTGATAAAGTGGCTCTGACCATCTGTTTGTTTTATCACAGAGAGAGAGAGCATTGCTTATCCAGGTGGGTCCTTCACTATGAAGCACCTTAGAAATCCAAACCAGCACTTTGAAGGAGCCCCTGATGTGGCTTCTTGGTGTGATCAACTGATTGCTTCATTCTGAATAGAAAAAATATTTGCTATTTTGTAATAGCCAGTGTGCTGTTTTGCACTAGTGCAGCCTGCTGGGCCTATTCCTAGAGATGGGAGTCAAGCCTTTGATGTCCTGGAAGCAGTCCTGGTCACTCTTACATTTCCACTTTGCAAGAACAATGTCTTTTTTCCTGATCACTGAACCTTATGTAAAGTCTGTAGATGTTTTGCTATCCAGCACATGTTCAAACAGAAGAATCAGGTCCCAGACATAGTGGTTTCTGAAGCATTGCTGTGAATAATTCTTCCTGTATGGGCATTCCCCCCGTACAATATTCAGGAGCAGCTGACTGGTATCCTTCTGTGCATGGTGGAGGCATCTGACGTTTTACGGAGGAACCTGTAGGTCCCTCTTAACCAGGTGAGCGATAGTCACAGGCAGATTCAAAGTAAAATGTGTACACATAAGATAGTAAAATATTTAATTGCCCCAATGAAATCTGAGCTTGATGCTAGGCAGTCATCACCCTCAGAACCCTGATGGTTCCAGTAGAAGGCTCATACTGACTTTTGCTTAGCATATGAAAATCAGTAACGAAATGTTGCCTTGTATCTCTTCCTTGATACAGGGCTCTCTGACTAGCATATGATTGTACAAGCAGCAGACTGATATGTGGCAATAGCACACTGATGACTGCAGAATGTTTTTTGGATTTGACAGTAGTATGATGTCCTGTGCCACGGCACTGAACTGGCTGTAAGTCAGGCAGAAATGTGTCAAGCCTGGTTTGCAGGTATTCTCCAGGAGCTTGGAGAACAGTCTTTCTTTTACATAATTATGATGTCATCTTTCACATCAGCAAGTCCTTGTCTTCCTGAGAAGAACTGTTGTATAAATATTATTCATTACATTGTCTCATAGTAGATCTTATGTAAGAGAGCATCTGTCAATTTTAATTTCTTCAACTTCATTGTTACTACATCCACTCCTTCATTACTGATATACACCAGTTTTCAAGATCTTCTTTGATTTTGAATGTTCATAGAACATTTCTTTTGCTTTTATGTGCTGACCAAACTTCACGTTTCTGGGTATTTTCCGAGGCTGGTAAGTGCTTGCTTTTTGGAGATGTTGTTTTGGGTTTTGTTTCGGAGTTCTCTAAACAGCCACTAGGATTGGAAGTGCAATGACTCCTTTTTGTGCAAGTCACAGTTTATTTTTTCTCCCTGGAGATTTTTTTTTGAAGGGACCGACACATAGCACAATTTAACTTAAATTTCTAATCCCATGTGTTCTCAAAGCAGAAACCTTTTGTGCCTAATGAAATATCTGATTCTAGCAATTGTACATGGACAAAATCTTTTAGAGACCAATAAAATTTGTCTTACAATAATAGCATTCTAATTACATAAAAATATATATAAATTTGAAACACTCAAATTTAACTCCCTCAACTTACATTAAGTTGAACTGTTTCAGGTGTACTGTAAGAGAAAAACCCAGTGGATATTAAGAACAAATGTTTTTCAGCTGCTATATTCAGGTTCAGTGAGTGGACGAGACTATAGTTTTGAATATATATAGTCTTTCAGAGCTACTGATTTCATAAATAACTGAATAATGGCTTGTATCACAACCCTACTAAAATTCAACTAGTTGTTCCTCTTGAAGTGCCTCTTTAAATTATACATGCTACAACCATATAAAATACACAGATTGACCCTAAAAATTTTCAGAACTTAGGAGCAGCCAGTATGTACAGATCTGTGCAGGAATTTCAACCCTTCCTCCTTGTTCTGGACTGTGCACTCTTTTAGGGCATTCACATTTACATATTCCTGCCTTTATATCACTGATCATTTACAGTCTAACACAGGCATCATAAAATCATAGTGCTGAAAATGGAGAAGAAAATGTTAGCCATGTTAGACTTAACTGCATTGAAAGACAGTTTTAACTTAATCTTCTGACACAATGGTATAATGGTTTCAGTATAGGGGTCTCAGTAGGGAATAAGCAGGGAATTCTGCATAAAGTATAGTTTACTCAAGTAGCATTTGGGGCTTAAGTAATGCTATTTTTTAAAAACAAACCTTGACTCTTCTTTAAAGCAGTTGCTTGGAACATTTTTTCTGGTACTGGAAGTCCAAAGCTGAACAGCGATTTCAGGGATCTCAAATCTGCATGATGTGACAGTCTTAGTCATTTGAATTTGGGAATGCTTGACCTGAAATCCCTTGTTCCTTTGGAAGTGTTTTGATGGGATGACTGAGATATTCAAAACAACATAAGGAATTTTGATACCCATTTACCACTCTGTTACTACAGTATGACAAAATCTCTCTTAGGGACAGAAACCTCTATTCATTAAAATGAAATTTAAAAACAAACAAAAAACAAAACACAAACAAACAAAAAAACAGGTTCTATTATTGGGCAAATGTTTTCTTCTCTTTAATTTCCATTCTTCCAGCAGCCCAAGACAGTGAAAAATCTAACAAACGGTTTTGCAGACATTCTGGCAGCAAGGATTCAAGGGTAGGCCAGATTACCAGTCATACAGTAAAACAGAGTTTTCTGCTAAAATATGGTTGCTTGTTTGGTCCTTTTTGTGTAATTTGCTAAATACATTCTAAAATTTTAGAAAAGATGTCTCTCGCCACTACTAATTTCTTTTTAAAGATGTTTAACCAGAGTTTTGTAACGTTCCATAAATTTTGGCTGACTAGACCTCTTAAAATAGTTTATGGATCATGCAGTCTCTGTCTGGGTAATCAGTAAATCTTGCATCATTGTGCAAATTATAGGATGAGGTTTGTTCCATAAAGGTACATGAAAGAATCACCAACCTGAAGAAGTTCAATGCAGAAAGCAATTAAGGGGCAGATCTCCAGCTTGGGTAAACTGGCAGAGTTTGGTGGAAGCTACTTTATGTTAGTATGGATCTTGTCCTTCAATATCGAAGGTATTTCCACTACATAATGTTTGTCTTACTGTAAAACTATTTCATATGGTTAAACTGTATTTTCCTATATTGTTCTGCAAGTTTATATGCACCACAGTGCTCATCTCATCTCCTGTAAAATAAACTGTACAGAGACACATTGAGCATGGAATTGTATATACCAGACTGTTTTTTCTTCTACCAAAGTCACACGCCTTTTGAATACAATATCATCAAAGTACACCTGGGGTGTCATATGCACATTTACTGCTTTGTTGATGCTAGTGTAACATAGCTATAATTTGCAATCACATCAATCAGGTGTAATGTACTTTACATAGAAGGGTTAGGGTTACATAAAGAGACAAAAACCCCCATATCCTTTTCAGACCTTTGCATGATATTCAGATGAGTACAATTGTTAAAATTTCATTTTTATATAGAAAACTATTTAAAAAGCAGTAGTTAAGTGGGCTTGATTCATGAACAGGCATGAAAGCAGCTGCCATTAAATGGGTGTGGTTTAAGTGCTCCGTCAGTGTTCTACACAGTCCTTTACCTGCAAGTCCCATGTTTACCTTGAAGTTTAGATGAAGAGAAAGCACTGTTGCAAAATGTTCTTAATAAATTGTTCTACTTTGAATGGTTGAGTTAACATGCATGCCGGCAGGTCTTCTAGCAAAGTCAAAGTCAGCCTTACCAAAATTCTATGTAGTCCAACAACTGTCTCCAAAGTGGGATACTGCTGGAGAAGCAGAGCACAGAACAAGCATGTGTCGCAGTTCTGCAGAACATGAGCTCACTCTCCCAGCAGCATGTGATACACTGACTTTGAAGGTAAAGGCATTATCCACACATCTCATAATCCTCACTGGAGCTTCTTCCTAAGAATTTTTCCAGTTTTGATCTCATGTAAAAATTCATTTTCTTCACCCACCTGCAGAATAGTCCTATACTTGCATGATGTGTTTTTAAAGATAAAGGAATACAGGAGTTGCTAGTAAAGGAAATTCCTAATACATTGATGTGGTAAGTAGTTGCAGAACTGTGCTTACTCTTCACAGGAAAGGAGTAAGACACTGCAAAAGTTCTAGGTTGAAGCTTGGTTTTCAAAGCTGTACATTTGCACTTTGCCCAAAGTAGTCTAAATCTGCTAAAAAAAATATCTCAGAATGCTGTTTCAGATGTTGGTGCATGGTGTAGACCATCTTGGGGAATGCTTAGCAATTCTTAACATACTGTGGTACACTTCATTGCACCTTATCAGCAAACAGCATTTTCAAGTGTGGAGGACAATACAACTCTGAAACTGCAGATGAGGAGATGCTTTACAACTCGTGACATTTGCTATGCTGGTGGGGTGGCTCTTAACTGTTATAGTCAAGGACCAGAGTGGATGATTGGGCTGTCAACCTCACAGTCTATGACATTTGGATATAAGGGCAGAAGATTTTACTTCATTTTGCACACAAACACCCGTGCTAGTCTTTTGCAAACGATAATTACTCAAAAAATTACTCAAAATAATTACTCAAAAAAAAAAATAATTACTTAAAAAAAGCTTGGATCTCACAGTACAAGTAAGCTTTTGACCCTCTCACATTCCTCAGAAATAGAAAAAAAGGTGGAAGGGTATCAGTGAAGTGATTTGATTTCAGGTTTCTTTCATGACTAATAAGTAGACATGCTTTATTCCTCAAGCCCTTACCTAATGCTTCTGACATTCCTGTTACTTGTAAATAAAATCCTGTCAAATCTATCTGCATCTCCTGATGTTTCCTAATCAGCAACTTGATTTGGAAATCTCTGGATAAGTCCTTACAAGTTAAAAATATTAAATGGACATTGGAAGTGATTTGAATCAGGTCCAATTTGTTCTAGGTGCTGTTCTTCACCACCTTCATTATTTTTGTGCAAGGTTCCTTCACAAAGGAACTGCCTTCAGGGGTGGAATAAATTAGTCTTGTTGAAGGTAGAATTTTGGAGCAATTCAATTATTAAGTGACCTGAGAACAGAATGCTTCCTGTGTTGCTGTTTTTGGACATGTACCACAGGCAGGATGCATAAAGCCCATTTGCAAGTCTCTTCAAAGGAAGATTCTGATCTAATGGCCCTACTGACAGATCTAATGGGAGCCCTGCTAGTCAAAGAAAAATGCTTTAATCAGAATAGATTTTGTTCTGACAGTCCCAAAAACTGCAGGGAATGCAAATTGCACTGTGCCAAATAGCACCTGGCAGGCTGTGAGCAGAAGTCTAGCCTGTAGGAGATCATTTCTTAACCTGGCTGTGTATAGACCAGTTGGAGGAGGTTTGGGGAAGTTCCCCAATGATGTGCTTCCAGTGGCCTGCTGCCACAGAGACATCTGAACTAAGAGATCATATTACTTAGCACATAATCAGTAAGTAATGAATGATGGCTTTTACTTGGCTCTACTTTGCACAGAATATTTCAGGATTAAGCGTCACTGTTAGCTACATATACTGTCCAGTATGCATCCTGTGCTGTTGAATCTAAGCATGAACTTTTGATGTTATATACTGTATTTCCATTAATTCCATTATTGATTTTGGACAGTCATGCAACTTGCAGAAAAATGTAGCATTTCAGATATACCTGTTTCAGGGCTCTGACTGTGCAGTGACCTTCCTATGTGATAAAGGCCCTGTTAATTGATTTGAGAAAAATATTTTTGATTTATTTGTTATTTCAGACAGGACCTTCCCACAATGATAATACATTGTAGATGAATATTGAATACAGCCAGTAAGCCTGGAAAGCAGAGTTAGCATTTTTATCACCAGGAACAGCTGACCCTTTCGTCACAGAAACAATACATTGTCACCTAAATGAAATGTTTATGTAGATCTACATTTTAAAATGTTATTTCTACATTTTCTTTCCCATATGCCTACTCATACCATCCACAATTTCCAAACAGCCAAATCTTGGGAGTGTCTAGAGCCCCAGCAATGCTCCTGCAGATAAAAGCAAAGTTAATCTTTTATCAATACAATCCCACTCTACCAAATGGTCAGCCAGAAAGCATTGTACCATGGTGCTTACTTACTTATATTGGTCTGGACTCTGAAGAATGTTCAGTAATTATTTCCTGCTTTGAAGTAAGTGTTCTCAAGTCCTTCATGAGGTGTACTTATTTTTGACTCGTGTGATAAAAAATGAGTAGTCAGTAGGTTAGTAGAACTGAACAGTAACCAAGGTAAATTTCATTAACTGTGTCGTATTTGTGAGACATCAACCTTGTACTACTTGCATGCTGTAGAAATAAACAACTCTTTTCATATGCACGTTTTGGGGTTTTGCACCATAGTTTGTGGCCTAGAAGCTAAAGGCTTAATTTAAATGCCCACTACTAACTCAGCTGAAGGGATGTGTAGCCTTCCTCTCAAGAGCTCTTCATGTCTCTTCCCAGCCTGTATTAGTTTTCAAATGTATCTGTATTTCCCCTCTCTTTTTTGTGCCCTGCAGTTGTGGGTTTCCCTCCTTCACCCAAAGTCTAAACAAGTCAGGAAGGCTTGTCTTACCCCCAAATCCTTCCTGCTAGAGGCATTTAAGTTAACTAACAGATCAAATGAAAGGTGATAATTCCTCTCAGGCTGCACAGTCAAATTGCAAACCCTTATGCGTCAGAATGATGTCAGAAGTTTGCATTGCTCTGAAACAGATCTAGTTGCTGTGAGAAAGATCTTACTCCAAGCATTGCTTAATACAGAGATTCAGCCCCTGGTCACAGAAGGTCCTACAGCTATATGGACCAAGGCAGGAGTCTGAAGGAAGCACCACCAGGTACATGCTTGTGCACCCTTCCCCTGGCTATGTAAGGATTGCTATCACTGACAACAGAGCAGAAAGAAGTAGAAATTGTGAGTTTCAGTAATGTGGCAAAACTCATAGCCTCAGTTTTGCTTGGATTTTTTTGTTAAAACATGACGTGCCCCAGCAAAACCCTTCCACCCATCTGCTTCTGCCCCATAGGTGAATGTAGCAGAGTCTTGTTCTGTGTATGTGCTGATCTGTTTTACATATGAGATCTGAAAAGTTCAGATTGAGAGGCACGGGCTCTGTTTTTGTTAGACAAGAAACACCCCAGGTGCTTGACTAATTAAAATAATAGTGATAGAGACAAACAGAGAAACAAACAATCTACTTAGGACTAAGTTTAAATCTATTTAGCATAATAAATATATCTAAAAATATCATGGAAAATGATTCTGCAATTTCTCATGAACATAAGGAAAACTGCTTCTAGGTGTTTATTTTTAAAATACAGGAGGCGGAGTTATGTCTGGCATAGGTTTTCCATAGACTATTTCCCTTCATGCAATTTACTACCTGAGGAAGAACTCCAGAATTATTTGCTAGGGCCCTTTTGCTTTCCCTCACAGTTCAATGCCATTTCTGCCTTTACAGTGCAGATTTTGTTTTTTTTTGGAGTACATGTTTCTGTCTTACACAAGATGTCAGTGTGTCTCTCTTTTTGCCTTACAGGGTTTCAGATTTGAGTGTACTTAGAAAACTGCAACTGCATTGAATATTACCAGGTATGCTGTCAGGACTGGTGATGGAGCATGTGCAGACACAGGCCTGACAGAATAAAAAGCTGTTATGTCTTGCCCACAAATGTGTCAGCTGATTGCTTTCTAATACCTGGCTTTGTTGTTGTATTAACTCATGCTTGCAATGTATCCTGATTTGGAATGGAAAAAGGAAAGAGGAGGTGACAGATGTGACGTATGTCTAACTGGTTCCTTTTCTTTGCAAGTATAGTCATCAGAGGACAACACCACATTTGCAGCCACATTACATACCACACTTCCAGCGTTGCTTCTCAACCCAAATCTGCAATCCTTGACAGGACTGTATTTTTCCAGGCAAAGGAAGTTGTTGGACTTAAGACCTTCCAGGGCAGGGCAGTGGTGGATCTGCAAAAGATTCTTTGCTTAAGGGGTAGGGTATAACCTGCAGCTAAGGAGAAGTAGTAATGAACTTTTATACCATGGGAAACTACAATCTTGGGAGCATGAAAGCACTCAGTACCTCTGCCTGCCAGTTGGAGGACAGGATGCCAGGTTTGGAAAGGGACCACACAATCCCCTGCTGTGTAGTCATTTTCCTTGGTGTCACCCTAATGGAGTTGCTTCTTACATCTTCTAATGTTTCACATATACTCATCACAAATAGTCATGTTTCCCAATAAAATATGAAAAATATGCTCAGCAGTGGTGTCAAGAAGCAGGAAGAGCAGGGCTACTCCATGAGTGTGAAACAAACCAGGAGCAAAGTGACCATAGAATCATAGAACAGCTCAGGTTGCAAAGGACCTTAAAGATCACCTAGTTCCAACCCCCTGCCATAGACAAAGACACTACCCACTAGATAGGTTGCTCAACTATTCTTGAAGACCTCCATGGATGAGGCGTCCATAACCCCTCTGGGCAACCTGTTGCAGTACCTCACCACCTTCTGAGCTAAGAATTTCACAGAATCACAAAAATTTCTAGGTTGGAAGAGACCTCAAGATCATCGAGTCCAACCTCTGACCTAACGCTAACAGTCCCCACTAAACCATATCCCTAAGCTCTACATCTAAACGTCTTTTGAAGACTTCCAGGGATGGTGACTCCACCACTTCCCTGGGCAGCCTGTTCCAATGCCTAACAACCCTTTCGGTAAAGAAGTTCTTCCTAACATCTAACCTAAAACTCCCCTGGCTCAACTTAAGCCCATTCCCCCTCGTCCTGTCACCAGGCATGTGGGAGAACAGACCAACCCCCACCTCGCTACAGCCTCCCTTGAGGTACCTCTAGAGAGCGATAAGGTCACCCCTGAGCCTCCTTTTCTCCAGGCTGAACAAGCCCAGCTCCCTCAGCCACTCCTCATAAGACTTGTTCTCCAGGCCCCTCACCAGCTTCGTCGCCCTTCTGTGGACCCACTCAAGCACCTCGATGTCCTTCTTGTAGCGAGGGGCCCAAAACTGAACACAGTACTCGAGGTGCGGCCTCACCAGAGCCGAGTACAGGGGGACGATCACTTCCCCCTGGCCTGCTGGCCACACTGCTTCTTATACAAGCCAGGATGCTGTTGGCCACCTTGGCCATCTGAGCACACTGCTGGCTCATATTCAGCCGACTATCAACCATCACTCCCAGGTCCTTCTCTGCCTGGCAGCTCTCCAACCATTCCTCTCCCAGCCTGTAGCTCTGCTTGGGGTCATTGCGCCCCAGGTGCAGGACCTGGCACTTGGCCTTGTTGACCTTCATGCAGTTGACCTCAGCCCATCGGTGCAGCCTATCCAGATCCTCCTGCAGAGCTTTCCTACCCTCAAGCAAATCGACACACGCGCATAACTTGGTGTCATCTGCAAACTTACTGAGGGTGCACTTGATGCCCTCATCCAGATCATCGATGAAGATATTAAAGAGGACATTAAAGAGGACCAGCCCCAGCACTGAGCCCTGGGGGACGCCACTAGTGACTGGCCTCCAACTGGACTTGACTCCATTCACCACGACTCTTTGGGCCCGGCTATCCAGCCAGTTTTTAACCCAACGAAGCGTAAGCCAGTCCAAGACATGAGCAGCCAGTTTCCTGAGGAGAATGTTGTGGGAAACAGTGTCAAAAGCCTTGCTGAAGTCAAGGTAGACCACATCCACAGCCTGGACCTGCTCTAACAGCCCCAAATCCTTCTTGTGCTGTGGGGCCCAGATCACAGCACAGGCAGAGCCCTCAGTGAGCACAGCTGTCACCAGGGCACAGCTCTGAAAAGCTTGAAAGAAGTAGGGTGCTGGTAATGTGGTGCATCAACACCCTAAGGCAAGATGAGTTCATGAATCAGGACCAAGGCCCATCCAAGGACTTTGGTCAAGTGTGACAGGAGATGAGCTTAGGCACAGGACTAGGATATGAGGCTACAACGTGGGTCTGAGGTCCATTCAATAGACAAAGCTGGAGACAGGCCTGGAAACAGCTGCACCTATAGCATAGGTCAGACACCTAAAACATAGCTCAGCCCTGAACTTAAATGGTACTCCTTGAACTGTGGACAGAGGACGTCCATGTCAGGCTGGTCAGGGCAGTTAAGTCCTATTGGTGCACTTAGGGGGCCTGACAGGCAATGATCTGTTGGACCTGTCTGCATCCATCTATGTTGGTCACTGCATGTAACACAGGAAGAGACAATTGTGCTCTGCGAGGCTTACAATGGACAGAGAAAAAAAATCTGTTTGAAGAAGGTCAGAGGTTCTCATGGTGATTTGCACTGCTCATGGAGGAATTCAGACAAGACCACTGAATAGGAGCAGCCTACCAGTGTGAGTCAAACAAAGGTTAAACTTCTATAACCAAAATTGGCTAAAAGTTTTTGTGAACTCTCACAGCTTATAGTGACACATGCCTTTTGTGAGGCCCTTCTTAAGGGGCAAAACCATGTGCCAAATTGATGCAAATGGTTTAATGTTTTTTTAGCTCTAGTAATCTTTCCTGGTGTGCTACACAGCTACCAACTACCATTTCTAATAGTTCTATTAAATACAATGGCAGTTTCAGATCTGAAAGTCAAGCCAAGCCCAAGGAAGGCTGTTTGTATTCCTTACAGTGAATCTGACCTCATACGTGAGTGAAGTTTTGGCAGTCAGGTTCTTCTATCTTGAGACAAACCACAGATATACTAATGTCACATTTCTTACTCAAAAAATCTTCCTTGTCTAAATTACTGTCTCAGTCCTTTATACAAATTAAAGAAGAAATTACAAACATGCACCAGTGAAGTATTTATTGTAGGGATAAACAGTCTAGCTTCATTGGTTAATGCTGTATGGTCTGTTTGCACTGTTTTTTTTACACGTCCCTGAAAGTACATGATGAGAACTTCTAGCGCCAATTTTATTTTGACTTGCTGTTTTATAAAGCCAAAAAGTGAACACTCTGTCTCCCGGAGCTATAGCATAAATTATAGTAATTTCATTTACAGTTCTATGATTTTTTGTAGGCCTAGCACATACTTTAAGACTGTGTCATTTGGCTCTGTTTGCTGGAAGAGAGTAGAATTCTCTTTTTGCATCAACTGCTTACATGTATTTAAAGTCTGCAGTGTGGCAACAATGACTGTTCTCTGCTCACAGGAACATGGTTCAGAAGCTCTCTCTAAATGCCTTTTCAGATTCTGGTAAGCATATTTAAAGGGGAGAAAGGTTGCTGGATCTTTCTTCAGTTAAGGTGTCATCGTTGATGTCAGTGTTGGGTCAGGACAACTTTCTAGCACTGCTCACATTTCCCAGTAATGTTTCATGTTCACATTATCATTAAAATGCCTACAGATTTTAGCAAATACTTGTTCCAGACGTATAATTAACTGCTTAGTTACTGTGGTGCTTACATGGAAGGACATACGTAGTCAATTCCTTTTTTTAGTTCTTTCAGCTCTTTGCTTTTTCCCACTGTTCCCTATTGCTGAAACAAATTACAAATAACTTACCTCTCAAGTCTTTGAAGAGTAAACATTTGCATTAGGCCAAAATTTCCATGTAGCGCAGTATCTTGGCTTAGACAGTGACCAGGAAATACTGGTTTCTCAGGGAGGATATATTAGATGAAAGCTTTATATTGAAATACATTGTGATACTTTCCCAGATTACACTGTGAGCCCCAGTGATCTGTGTTTAGGGACTCTCTTTCCCAGTTGTGCAGTTTTGCATTTAAACAGCCTTTGGCAGACTTTTTTCTTCCATGATTTTACTTCTGATTTTTATAAACTTCCCATAACATTATGAAGAAAACAGCTGCAAAGCACAATGATGTAATCTGCACCTCACCAAGTTAGTTTATTATCTTAGTTCTTGTACGGAAGAGACAGCTACTTGCCTTCTGTAGTCCACATGATCTGATATCTCACCATCAGATTCCTTTTCTCTTGCCCCAGCCATTTTTTCTTCAAGGTGAGCAGTTCTGGTCCCCAGACTCTTCTGTTTTCTGCCTGACCTAGTTCTGATGTATCCTCTCCAATTGGGAAGACCAGAAAAGGACAAGGTATTAAGGTGTAGGTGCACTGAGGTTAACATAATGCTGTATACTTCTTTCCCAATAATTCCTAGCACATTATTTAGGTTGCTTTTTCTCCTGATGGTTCCTGTGCTCTGCAATTCCTTACCTGAAGTGACAGATGGGAATGCCTGAGTAGACAGGCAAGTAAGAACTGCTATGGTAGACACAAACTGACATTAGCCCAGTAGACAGCTGGTGATCTGAGGACACCAGAAGTACCTAAATGCAGCTCTTGTCATCAGGTTGCCGATGCCAGTAAACAGACTTTGACTTGCCAGTACTACCAAATGCTGGTGCTGAAGGGAATCAGAGAAATGGACCCAGAGACAATAGGTTGTAAAGCACAGTGTAGTCAAGCTGGAAGTGGTCTGATCTGCCATGCAGATGAACATGACATCAAGCCTGAGGTGAGGGGATGATGCCCTGGCAGTTGTGGACTATGACCTACTGAAGATGCGTGCCATGTTTGGTGTTTCTCGTACTGCTGTTGTACCACTTGTCACACATCTTCAGTTTCCACCAAAGTCTAAACACTCATGAAGATCAAGACTGCTAAGGATGGCACATGCCTTTGGTAGGGCTTTTCTTCTTCCAGTTCTGGTATTAGGCACAGCTATATAGAATGTTCACAGGGACCCAGAAGTACAACATCACCATTTTGTTCTCCTGCACTTGAAGCTGGAGATGTAGGGATATCAATTTGCCACTGTTTCATAGTCTGATTAGTAGCTAAGATAGACCATTCTCCTCCTATTCCAACCTCAGTGTCCTGTTGGGAAGAGGGCTGTAAACAATCATAACTGTATTTATGATGTAGTTATGACAGGTTGTCATGGCATACTTTATCTTTTTTATTAAATTTGTCTTTTATCTCTTTAAAAAAATAGTGGTTGTTATATTGACTCATGTTTGCACTGGAACAAAACAGTAGTACTGTAGTGTCTCACAGAATCCAGACCTCTGCAAATTAGCTTTTTTTTTTTTTTTTTTTTTTTCATAGAATATAATGAGGTGTTGCATGTGGGACTTAGTTTTACTTCACTTTTATTTGGTGCCTTGGGAAGTGAGGACATCAAGCATGACAGAACAGTGGTGGTTTTACCTTGCTGGGCAGCTAACTCCACCATAGCCAGTCTCTCACTTCCCTTCCTTAATAGAAAAGGGCCAAATACAGTAGAAAAGTGCTCAAGGGATAAGGACAGGGAAATCATTCACCAATTGCCATCACAGGCAAGACAGACTCAATAAGGGAGATTAATATAATTTACTGCCTATCACTAACAGATTAGAGCAGTGAGAAACTACAAGCAAACTACAAACACCTTCCCCCAGTCCACCCTCTTCTACCTTCTCCCCCTCGAGAGGCATGGGGCTATGGGCAATTGGGCCTGCAGTCAGTCCCCAGCACTTCGTCTCCACCACTCCTCCATGCTCACTCTCTGCCCCAGCTATGTCAGGACCCTACCATGGGATTCCATCCTTCCTAAACTGATCCTACATGGACTTCCCACAGGCAGCAGCTCTTCAAGAACTGCTCCAACATGGGTCCCCCATGAGTGGCAGCTCCCCCTAGGTTCCCTGCTGCATGGGATGTCCACAGGCTGCAGCTCCGGCCCGGGCCTGCTCCTGCGAGGGCTCTCCATGGGCCACAGCCTCATCCAGGCCACATCCACATGCTCCACCAGGGGCTCCTCCATGGGTTGCAGTGTGGAGAACTGCTCCATGTGGGACCCATGGGCCACAAGAGGACAGCCTGCTCCATCATGGTCTTCTCCACAGGCCACAGGGAAACTTCAGCTCTGACACTTGGAGCACCTTCTGCCCTCCTTCTTCACTGACCTTGGTATCTGCAGGGCTGTTTCTCACTCCTCACTCTCCCAGGTGCTGTTGCGCAGCACATTATTTTCCCTTTCTTAAATACACTTTCAGAGAGGCACAACCAATGTTGCTTCTTGCCTCAGCTCTAGCCTGTAGCAGGTCCCTTTTGGAGCTGTTTGGAACTGGCTTGATCTGACATGAGGCAACTTCTGGACTCTTCTCACAGACGCCACACCTGCAGGCCCCTGCTACCTAAACCTTGTCAAGTAAACCCAATACACCGGTACATCTCTTTTAATCTGCCAGATTTATTCTCTATTTCAAAAATCCAATCCCGTGTTAGTGATTTCAAGGCACAAATGACAAATAACAAGGCTGTTCTAGACTGGGGTCTTTGTGCTTTACTGTTTGAACCTTTGAAAAACAGATCCTGATATGCAGAAGTAATTTACTTAGACAAAGAACTTGAGTGCACATTTATAATTAGCACATAGTTGACATCTCAGGCCATAGAAGGAGCCATTGTGTCTGGAAGATTGTATTTTATCTGTAGTAAAACATATTAAAAAAACAAACAAACAAAAAAACAAACAAACAAAAAAAAACCGCATTTCTCACAAGAGATTGTTAAGACTACTGTCCTGGTTTCAGTTAGAACAGAGTTAATTTTCTTCCTAGCAGCTGGTAGAATGCTATGTTTTGGCTTAGGATGAGAAGAGTGCTGATAACACCCCGATGTTTTAATTGTTGCAGAGCAGTGCTTATACTGAGCCAAGGACATCTCAGCCTTTTGCTCTGTCCTGCCAACGGGCAGGCTGGGGGTGCAGCAAGAGCTGGGAGGGGACAGACCCAGGACAGGTGACCCAAACTAGCCAAAGGGGTATTCCATACCATCTGATGTTATGCTAAACAATATATAGGGGTGGCTAGCCGGGGGGAGGGGGCCGGACTGCTCAGGGTTAGGCTGGGCATCGGTCAGCAGGTGGTGAGCAATTGCATTGTGCATCACTTGTTTGTACACATTATTATTAGTAGTACTATTATCATTATTGTACTATTATTATTGTTATTATTATTATTATTTTCCTGTCTTATTAATCTGTCTTTATCTCAACTCACAGGCTTCACTTTCCATTTCTCTCCCCCGTCCCAGGAGGGGGGAGGGTGAGCAAACGGCTGTGTGGTGTTTAGCTGCTGGCAGGGTTAAACCACAACAACTACGTAAACCTTATTCATATGAATCAGATCAGTTACCACAATACATCTAGTGGGAGAGCTCTGATGAACCCCACAGGCAAATCTGGGTTTGAGATTCTGTTTTATTTATTTATTCTTTTTCACAGAATCACAGAATTTCTAGGTTGGAAGAGACCTCAAGATCATTGAGTCCAACCTCTGACCTAACACTAACAAGTCCTCCACTAAACCATATCACTAAGCTTTACATCTAAATGTCTTTTAAAGACCTCCAGGGATAGTGACTCAACCACTTTCCTGGGCAGCTTGTTCCAATGCCTAACAACACTTTCGGTAAAGTTCTTCCTAACAACCAACCTAAAACTCCCCTGGTGCAACTTTAGCCCATTCCCCCTCGTCCTATCATCAGGCACGTGGGAGAACAGACCAACCCCTACCTCACTACAGCCTCCTTTAAGGTACCTCTAGAGAGCGATAAGGTCACCCCTGAGCCTCCTCTTCTCCAGGCTGAACAAGCCCAGCTCCCTCAGCCACTCCTCATAAGACTTGTTCTCCAGACCCCTCACCAACTTTTTTGCCCTTCTCTGGACTCGCTCGAGCACCTCCATGTCCTTCTTGTAGCGAGGGGCCCAAAACTGAACACAGTACTCGAGATGCTGCCTCACCAGAGCCGAGTACAGGGGGACGATCACTTCCCCCTGGCCTGCTGGCCACACTGCTTCTTATACAAGCCAGGATGCTGTTGGCCACCTTGGCCATCTGAGCACACTGCTGGCTCATATTCAGCCGACTATCAACCATCACTCCCAGGTCCTTCTCTGCCAGGCAGCTCTCCAACCACTCATCTCCCAGCCTGTAGCTCTGCTTGGGGTTATTGCGCCCCAGGTGCAGGACCTGGCACTTGGCCTTGTTGACCTTCATGCAGTTGACCTTAGCCCATCGGTGCAGCCTATCCAGATCCTCCTGCAGAGCCTTCCTGCCCTCAAGCAGATCGACACACACACCTACCTTGGTGTCATCTGCAAACTTACTGAGGGTGCACTTGATGCCCTCATCCAGATCATCGATGAAGATATTAAAGAGGACATTAAAGAGGACTGGCCCCAGTACTGAGCCCTGGGGGACGCCACTAGTGACCGGCCTCCAACTGGATTTGACTCCATTTACCACAACTCTTTGGGCCCGGCTATCCAGCCAGTTTTTAACCCAACGAAGCGTAAGCCAGTCCAAGACATGAGCAGCCAGTTTCCTGAGGAGAATGTTGTGGGAAACAGTGTCAAAAGCCTTGCTGAAGTCAAGGTAGACCACATCCACAGCCTTTCCCTCATCCACTAAGCGCGTCACTTTGCCATAGAAGATCAGGTTCGTCAAGCAGGACCTGCCTTTCATAAACCCATGCTGACTGGGCCTGATCCATAAATTTTGATGGAAAACAAAATCCTTGTATAAGACAACTTCCAAATTGTGGGAGTCAGGCTTTGTCATTGGTTGTCTCTATATCCTAACCATAAACATTCCAATTGCTTTACTTTACTTTACTTTACTGACACAGCAGAGACCACACTCAGCAGGACAATAGGAGGATGGCCTCTCTCATCAAGCAGGAAGAAATCTTTAGCTCACATCTGTCTTTCTGGTAAGATGAAGACAATAGTAACCTGGAGAGTAAAGGTGGCTTTATTAAGAGAAAAAAACTATTACTAGGTCTGCCCAAACATAAATTTCTGGATGAACACTATGTTACCTTATATAACCTATGTGCAAATGAAATAATTTACACAAAATATTAATCACAAAGAAACAGTAATTCATATTGATCTATCTCTTGCACCTCTTTTTTCATCAGCGCAAGATCACATTTCTTGTCCTTTATCCCAAGGCATTTCTAAACAGTTTTCTGTGTCTCCAATCTGTCTGCTTGTAGGAAGCCTGGCTAGTTGTCTGGCTTTTGTCTCCCACCCAAAGGGTCTGGTACAGCTCCTTTTGCCACTTTCTCTGGCTGCAGCGTCCCTCTGGCAGCCTCAGAACTCCACAAGGGATGGGAGATGGATTCCAGGCAGGACCTAGCTGCAGAGCTTCTCATACAGAATCACAGAATCACAGAATTTCTAGGTTGGACGAGACCTCAAGATCATCGAGTCCAACCTCTGACCTAACACTAACAGTCCTCACTAAACCATATCCATAAGCTCTACATCTAAACCTACGAGGAAAGCAGCTGACTCTTTTAAAATGTTGAAATTTTCAAGTCTGTTGCTGTCTTCTAAACTGCTTGATGTTTTGTTTAAAATTGAGGCGCTTGTAATATTTCTGTAAAGATACATCATGTGTGTGGCCATCCATATTTAACAACTTTTATACTTTACTGATACAATAAATAAAGCTATATTTTTGATGATGAAACTTGTTGATTTATATACTTAAAAACATGTTTTCTGAAGGAACTCACATGATGATGGTTTTTACTTGGCCTCCAGGGCCTACACATGCAAAAATAGTTGATTTTTATAAACTAAAAAAGACAAAAAGATCATGCACATAATCATAGAATCATGGAATGGCTCTGGTCGGAAGGGACCTTAAAGAGGTCTAACCCTCTTGCCAATAGAGACAAGGATGCTAGGTTGGCCAAGGCCCCATCCAACCTGGCCTTGAACACCTTTAGGGATGGGGCATCCACTTCTCTTGGCAATCTGTTCCAGTGTCTCACTACCCTTACACTGAATTTCCTCCTAAAGTCTAATCCAAATTTAGCCTCTTTTAAAGACCATTCCCCCTTGTCCTATAGTTATCTACCCTAGTAAAGAGTCCTTCTCTATCAAGGGAGAGGAGAAAACACAACTCACCAGAGCCTGCTGTTGAGAGCATAGAAAACTTGTTTGTTAGTTTTGACCACTAAAAATGCTCTAAAATAAAAGGTATTTTGCTGAGAGATAACAAAGTTCTTACAATTTTTACATTATTAGCTCCCAAGTAAAATGTATCCTAAAGCACTTAAAGCTTTTAAATATCTTAATGCCTCTGGGATAAATCAGTCTTTTTTAAATTGGAAAAGGCATCAGAAGATATGTAGTGTCTGGTGCTTGTGATCCATTGCAATAAAATGTTATATAAACAAAGTGGATGTTCTAGTAAAAAGCTTTAAAAACTAAATATATATTTTCAAAATGTTTTAATATTTACTTTTAATTAATATTTTATCTAAACATACAGCCTTGTATTGATTAAAGAGGCTAAATTCTTAACACTGATAAAAATGTAAAAGAAATGCTTTTCTAAAAGTACCAGAAATATTTTTGTTAAAACATAGTCTTGGTCTAGTGTTAGTCAATGAATTTATATGGTCTCTGCAAGAAAGTAGTGTGTCACAGCTGGTAATATTTACAGGTCTGAACACCTGCAGACCGACAAATACTTCAAAAAGCATTACTAAGTTACATAAGCTTCATAAACTGAGTCTGCTCAAACTACACATCAAAGTCATAGGCGGCTTATCTCAGAAAAATGCCATTTGTAAAGCTGTCAGTGGAGATCTAAGGACAAAACTGCACCATGGGGAGATGCAGACACAGGGAAAGCCAGGGCACCTGCATTGTTGGCACCTGGTGGAAAGAAGGAGTGGTGGGATAATGGAGCCCATGAGCAGCCCTGAACATTTTTTAGGTGATATTTGATGTTTTCATATAATCATAGAATCATTAAGACTGTAAAAGATCATCTGTTTTTATGACATATGCTAGCACTTAGAGCGTTTGCCAGTAAAGCACAGGAAATAATCATAACAAATGCTATGTAACTAGATGTGAGCTAGGTAATTACATGTGTTTATGCCTGGGGTATGCATTTATATTGTAGGTAAATATTGTCTGCTGATCTTTATTTTGCCTTTTCCTTTTCTTCTTTCGGTATGTCAAGTGACTTGACATACTGAAAGACTTGCAGACTGTCTCATTGAATGTTAAAAAAACTGAATTATTCAGGTCTCCAGGTGAGCTATATGTAACAATCAAAATTTTTTCATTATCCATTATCCATTTTGGGTACTTCAGGGGGAAGTTGGAAGCAGCACATTTCCCCCAATGACATAAATGTCATTATTTGGGCCAAATCATAAAGGATATCTGCAGGACAGGTAGAGCAAACCTGAAAATGCATCACAGTGCTTGGCTTGTGTCATAAAACAGCGAAAACAAAAATAAAACAAAAATGTGTGTCAAAATGTTTCATTTGGGCATTAAAAAAAAAGAACAAAACCTTTTTGGTCTTTCATTTCATAATGGCTTTTCCAGCACTAACTGTAAGGTAAGAAGTTTAAACATACAAGTAAAAGTTTGTTTCATCCTGAGCTTTTTATATATATAAATTATTCCATGTTGCTTAAATAAAACGTATCTGGGTTGACCTGAAACTGATTTTTTGAGATGGGGAATGATTTCAGTTGGCAGAGAGAAAAAGTCTTCTAATCAAGTATCTCTATGAAATATACAGCTAAAAAAAAAAAAAAAAATAAAAAATAAAAAAAAAAGAGAGAGAAAAATAAATAACTAATGACTTCTCTATTATGTGAATAGAATGGTGGACATGTATGGATGAAGCTGATAGGGGATACAATGACCAGAATCTGTTCATTTTCAGCATATATCTTGCTCCCCTGTGTACATGTCTCTTAGCATCATTTATCATCCAGACTAGTAGACCCAAAGGATTTGTTTGATTCAATGAGCCTCTTCTACCCTGGCTGCACAGGTTAGGAACATTCAGATTTTTCTCAGATTAAGAAAACAGGGACATTTGGGGTATTAACTGCTAGCAAGTAATATGTCTGCTTTCTCTTTGCATTAAGCATGTCAGAGGTCTGTACAGCCTGGAGGTGAAAGAAGAGGCTCTTTCAAAATACCATGGCTGTTGATAGGTGCTGTCAGTGGACTGCTTTCTAAATCTCACTTTCCTCGAAGACCACTTCCTCAGTTGTCTCTCCAGTGGTGACTTCTCCTTCACTGCTGTCTGACACACTTGCCCGCAGATGAGATGGAAGCCTACAGCCTGGCTCTGAGCATTGATCTGTCCTCTGGTTTGCCAGAACCTGCTGGAGTTGCATGCCCCAGGGCTCACTCTCCTCCAGGCACAAGTGTTTGCTGTTGGGGTGCTTTTTTTTCTGTTTCTGTGAACATTTCCTGAGGTATTTTATGTTTTCTCCAAGAAAGCAGAGTTTACAACCAAAGGGCTCTGCTAGCAGGAAGCGGGACCACTGTTTCTGGAGTTCTGCTTTCACCTGGGGGAAGAAGAAAAAATGTACGTCCATGGTGATGACTTGTAACCACCCTGCAGTCTGCTAATCCAAACACTAATCATAAAATGAGAGGGATTGTGGAAGTGTTTTTGCCCCTTTGGGTGTCACCTCACAGCTTTTGAGGTCCTTGTATGGCAGAAATGGACTTGTTTGCTGTCCATCTTCAGAGTACAGCCTGGAGACTTCTTCACTCTAATTTAGGAAAGGTTTTTGTAGCCTCTGAATCTCTCTCTGTAATTTTATATACTGTGATCCTGATGTGTGTGTAAAGGAAGAACTCAATTGACTTTCATGTTTACCTGATGCGCTGAGGAGGAGACAAATCCAAGGGCTATGGAAATGAGGACCATGCCGCTTTTCCGGAGTGTTATGCTTGAATATTTGCTTTGTTTTGCTTTTTATTTGGCAGCTTGCCTTAAATTCTCAGTACGGAATGTCTTGCACTGAATGTCCCCTTGCTTTACCAGCAGGACCTTCGGCCTGAGGGCTCAGCTGACTGAGGAGTTAAAAGCCCCAAAGAACAACTTTTAACTGATGTTGAGAGATGCTAGTAGGTCTGTGCCCTCCATAAATGTTAGACAAGTGCTCTTGTGCTGCAGACAAGTGTCGGCTCTCTGTTTTACTTAGCAGTTCAGAAATTGCTCCAGGTTTCCTTGTTAAATATTAGGAGCATACACCCTACTTTTTCTACATAGCTCATCTCCTCTGTTGCCTTTAAGAAGGTGTCCAATGTTGTGTTCAAATGTCAGTGTAATGTGTACCACATCAGCTGGCTGTGCCAGGCTGTTAAATGCTACGGATTTTGGATAAGTGTCAGTTTAGCACAAGTAGTGGATATCTGTACCCATGTGGACTATAAGGGAAGTGTAAACAATGGGCTTCAAGTTGGAAAACATTTAAAATTGTGAGATGAATTCCACAGCCTACATAAACCTCATATCCTGAAGTGGCCCGTAGCAAGTCAGTGTGATAATGGTAAAAGCTGCATACAACTGTGACAGTAATCAAGGATGATACATCACTGGTACAGCCCTCTGATAATTACCCCCCCCCCCCCTTTTTTTTTTTTTCTCATTGGCAGTAATGAGGTAGCAGAAAGAAGTCCAAGAGTGATCAAAAGGGACTTTTTGGCTCTGGGGCAATTGCTTGAAGGATCAGGTGCACAGGTAGTGTTTTCCTCCATCCTTCCAGTAGTGGGAATCAATACTGAAAGGAACAGCCAGACCCAGCAGATCAATACATGGCTTTGAGGCTGGTGCCACCAGTATAATTTTGGGTTTCTTGACAATGGTAAGGTCTACATGACACGAGGCATACTGGCTTCCAGTGGGGAGCACCTTTCTCAGAGAGGGAAAAGGATTTTTGCCCAGGAGTTAGCAGAGCTGATCAATAGGGCTATAAACTAGATTTGAAGGGGAAAAGGGACAAAACTAGGTCCACCACTTATAAGACTGAACACCAACATTTGACAGACTGCAAGCTAGCAAGACCCTTCAGTCTGCCCCATGAGGGGCTGGGTTCAATGAAGCACATCTGAAATGTTTCTATACAAAAGCACACAGCATGAGAAACAAGCAAGAGGATCTAGAAACCTTGGTCCAGTCCCAGAGCTACAACATCATTGGCATAAGTGAAATCTGGTGGGAAGAGTCCTGTGACTGATGTGTTACAGTGGACAGTTACAGTGTCTTCAGAAGGGACAGGCAGGGCAGGTGAGGCAGGGGTGTGGCACTCTATGTAATGGAATCACTGGATTCTATGGAGCTTGCACTTGGCAACAATGCAATTGAGAGCTTCTGGGTAAGCTTCTGGGATCAAGGGACAAGCAAATAAAGGAGATGTCACTGTGGGAGTCTACCTAGCCAGGATGATGACACTGATGAATTATTCTTTAAGGAACTGAGAGATACTTCTAGATCAGCTACCCTTGTCCTTATGGGGTATTTCAACCTGCCAGATATCAACTGGAAATATCACATACCTGAGACAAACAAGTCCAGGACATTCCTGAAGCACCTTGATGATAACTTCTTGGTACAGGTACTAAGATAGCCAACTAGGAAAGGTGCCCTCCTTGACCTGTGCCTTGTAAACAGGGAGGGTCTTTGTGGTGAAGTTGCCAGCTTGGTCATAGCAACCATGATGTAGTCAAATTCAAAATCTTTGGTGATAGGAGGAAAACTGACACAAAAACTTCAAGCCTGTACTAGGGGAGAGCAGACTTCAGACTGCTCAGGGAAATAGCTAGTGAGCTCTCCTGGGAAACTGATTTTAAAGGCATTGGGGTCCAACAGTGATGGTCAGTTTTTAACTACCTCCTCCTAAGAGTGCAGGAACAAGAAATTCCAAAATGTCAGAAGTTGAGCAGGAGACGCAGAAGGCCAGCCTGGCTGAGCAGGGATCTTCTTCAAGAGCTTTGGTGGAAAAAGAAAGAGTATGGCTACTGGAAGCAATATAGGGAGATAAGGGAGGACTACAAGAATGACGCTCACCTTTGTAGGTAGGGAATTTGTGTGGCAAAGGTTCAATTAGAGTTGAAGCTGGCCAGTACTGTGGAGCACAACAAAAAGGGCTTTTTAAAGTATGTTAACAGCAAAAGGACAAGAGATAATATTGGTCCATTACTTGATACCACCTCTCACAGTATCCTTGTAGACAAAATGACCAGAATACAGTTAGATAAAAGCATAATAAGATGGGTGAACAATTGGCTGATGGGTTGGACCCAGAGGGTTCTTCTAAATGGGGTTGCCTCAGGCTGGTTACCTGTCACTAGTGGGATTCCTCAGGGCTCTGTTTTAGGACCAGTCCTCTTCAATGTTTTCATAAACAATTTGGAAGTAGGACTTGAAGGTTTTTTGAGCAAGTTTGCAGATAGTACCAATCTAGGAGGAGCTGTTGACTCTGTCGAGGTTGGTGAGGCTTTGCAGAGAGATCTAGACAAATAAGAGAGTTGAGCAATCACCAACAATATGAAGTTTAACAAGAGCAAGTCTTGGATTCTGCACCTGGGGAGGGACAACCCTAGCTATATATACAGGTTGGGGAAGGAGGGGAGCAAGATGCTGGAGAGCAGCCCCACAAAAAGGAATCTGGGGGTTTCAGTTGACAGCAAGCTGAACATGAGCCAGCAGTGTGCCTTGGAGGGCAGGAGGGCCAACCGTATCCTGGGGTGCATCAAGCACAGCATTGCTAGCTGGTCAAGGGAAGGGATTGTCCCACTATACTCTGCACTGGTGCAGCCTCACCTCAAGCACTGTGTGCAGTTTTGGGTGCCACAGTATAAGAAAGATATAAAACTGTTAGAGAATGTCCAAATGAGGGCTACAAAGATAGTGAATGGGAAGTGATAGAGGAGGGGAAGATGTATCAGGAGCAGCTGAAGTCACTTGGTTTGTTCAGCCTGGAGAAGAGAAAACTGTGAGGAGGCCTCTTTTCAGTCTACAACTTCCTCATGAGGGGGAGTAAAGGGGCAGGTGCTGATCTCTGCTCACTGGTGACCTCTGATAAGTACCTGAGGGAATGGCTTGAAGCTGTGACAAGGGCGGTTCAGGCTGGATATTAGGAAAAGGTTCTTCATCAAGAGAATGTTCAGGCACTGGAACAGGCTCCCCAGGGAAGTGGTCATGGTGCCAAGCCTGCTGCAATTCAAAAAGTATTTGGACAACACTCTCAGACACCTAGTCACTTGGTCTGATTTTTTGGGTGGCCCTTTGGGGACACAGGAGTTGGACTCGATCCTCATGGGTCCGTGGGTCAGGATATTCTGTGATTCTATGATACCAGTACACTGGGCTGTATAGCACAACCATTTGAATGAAGAAATTATCCTCCTTTTCTCAGTAGTTGTAAGGCCATGTAGTGGGTTTATGCAGGAAGGTTTTGGTAGCAGGGAGCTGCAGGGGGGCCTCTGTGAGAAGAATCCAGGAGCTGCCCCATGTTAGGTAAGGGCCAGTCTGAGCCAGCTCCAAAGGGACCCACAGCTGCTCAGAGCTGAGCCAATAAGCAATTTTGTTTGCACCTCTGTGAGAGCATATTTAAGAAAAGGGGAAAAAAAATCATGCTGCACAACAGCAGCCAGGAGATAGAGGAAAGAGAAACAGCCTTGCAGACATCCAGGTCATTGAAGAAGGAGAGCAGGAAATGTTCCAGGCATGGAAGCTGAAGTTTCCCTGTGGCCTGTGCAGAGGCCCTTGGTGGAGCAGGCTGTCCTCCTACAGCCCATGAAGTATCACAGTGGAGCAGGTTTTCACACTGCAGGCCATGAAGGAGTCCACAGTGGAGCAGGTAGATGTTGCGTGAAAGAAGCTGCAGCCTGTGGAGAACCCCTGCGAGAGCAGACTCTGGGCCAGACCTTTAGCCCATGGAGAGGGGACCACACAGGAGCTGTTGACCTGGCAGGAGCTTCTGCACATGGGCGAAGCAATGTTGGGGCAGTGTGCTCCTGATGGATGGGCCCATGGTATGGACCCAAAATTAGAGCTGTTCTTGAAGGGCCGCTGCCAGTGGGAAGCCCATGCAGTATCAGTTCAGGAAGGACTGCATCCCGTGGGAGGGACTCCACAGCGCAGGGGAGGAGAGTGACTGAGAAGGAGCAGCAGAGACAAAGTGCTATAGACTGACTGCAGGCCTCATTTCCCCATTCCCTTGCACTGCTCAGGGGGAGCAGGTGGAAGAGAGTGGATGGGGGGAAGTTATTTTTGGCTTCTTTCCTTTGTTTCTCACTTCTCTAGTTTCCTAGTAATACGCAAAAAAAAATTACTAACCTCCCTACTCCAAGCCTATTTTGCCTGTCATGATAATTGTTGAGTGATCTCCATCCTTATCTCAATCCTTGAGCCCTTTGCATCATATTTTCTCCCTCTTTCCCTTTGAGGAGGGGGAGTGAGAGAGTAATTGTGGTAGAGCTCAGCTGCCCAGCAGAATAAAACTACCACAGGCCACATCTGAATGCTGCATTTGGTTTTGAGCTCTGAGTTGCTTTGTAGGGATATGAGCCAGCAGTCGTAAAAGAAAATAGAAGTTCTAACTGGAACTACAGAAAATATGTTTCCTTCTGAGAGCAGTGAAGCACCAGAGCAGAGGACAAGAGAGATGGTAGAACCTTTCTTTGGAGATTTTCAAAGCTCATTAGGGTAAATAGCTGAATTCAGTCTTCACAGTGCACCGAGCAAGAAGTTGGTCTAAGTATTTCCTGAAGCCCCTTCCTGACTTGTTCTGTGATTTTCTGCTGGCATATCCTTGCAAAATTGGCATTATTGATCAGCCTAAATTCTGGAGTGGAGTAAACAACCCCCCCCATATTACTCTTGAGGCTTAGCAAAAGACAATCTCCAGCCAAGAAATGGCCTCATATCAAATTTAGAGATGTCCTGTGAAGTGCACATATGAAAATATATTTTTCAACTTGTTCTTTTTTAATATTAAAGCACTCCAAATTTTGCATCTTTGCCTAGGCTTCAGGGGTAAGCAAGGCAAGAGTCAAACACGAAGTCTGAGATTTCATCTGTGTAAATGAATGGGGTTTAGGTACCTGATAATAAGCCTTTAGTGCTATTTCACAGACATTTATACCTCCACAGTGTCACATAGTAACACAAGCTTTAATACCTTTAATACCTCAAATTTAATACCTTAAATTTGAATACAGACCTGAGAGGTCTTACTGCTTTCTTTGTTCAAAATATTTACATCAATTTAAAAGAATGCAAGTATGTTCCCAAATAATCAGAGCTAGTCAGTATTTTCATCCTTCTTGGTGTCAGTATATTTTGTTTATCGATTAAAAACATATAATTAAGTGACTCTTACCTCTCCATTGGCAAAGCAATATAAAACTGCTACAAAAAAACCCTGTAAGAGACAGACAATAAAGAAAAGTTAGATACCTGAAGTCTCAGTTTAGCGATGTCATTAGTATTAAAGTCATAAATATAAACAACATTTCCTAATTTTCAGAATAGAAACTAGCTATCTGTCTTCTCTTATTAGTGAAGTACCTATTAACTTGTTTTCCTATGGTGCCTTAGCAAAATTAAGGCACAATTGCAGGTGTTTTGGTGCAGATGCTAAAGAACAGAGTCTATACAACCTTATCTGATCTTACATTTTATCTACATTTTACTACAACATTATTTTTAAGACTACCACTGTTATACTGAAACTGCTACTTTTAGACTTATTAGACCTGTATCCAAAAATGCAAATATATTGTGTGTTCTGACTATTTTGAAAAGTCATTTCTCCTGTGAAACAGATTTAAGTAAACACCTTAAGGAAAAAAAAAAAAAAAAAAAAAAAAAAAAAAAAAGATTTGAAATTTTAGAAATCAAACTTGTTTAAGATAAGCCAAAAATTACCCCTCCCATTTTCCTCCTCCCTGTCTTTGATCTCAAATCAAAACAGATTATGTGTATGCATCTCAGACTAACAGTCTGGCACAAATGTACAGATTTATGGCAATTGCTTCAGGAAATGAACTTCCTTTAGTACGTCTAAACACATCTATCGCACAGATTTTGATGAAGAGAATAAATGTTGTTGACTATCAGTCCCAAGGCAATGTTCATATAACAAGGAAAAAGGTGTCATAACCAGTTGATATCATTCATCTGTTTTCACATTCATACTTTTTTTTCCAGAGGTGTTTCTGTTTTTCTCATATAAAATCTTAAAAAGAAATTAATGTGTACAGCAGCTTCAATATTTTTTATTCATTGACCTGTAACAGTCTGAGCCAACAGTGATTTTTTTCTAGCAATCCTGAAAAGTCTGGAACCACCTATTCTTTAAACATATGTCCAGTAAGTGTGAAAAAGAACAGTCTGTCTGCCACATCAGTGAAATAAGGGCAGGAGAAGTAGCAGTTGCAATTGCTTTATCCCTGTATTTTAATTCTACCATATTTCATGCTTCACCTGGATTGTGGTTGCAAGATCTAGGTACTTTTGCTATACCATTTATTAATGTAACTTTTAAATAATTCTCTGCATCTGGGTTATTTCACAGAAATATGAAAAAAAAATCACTAAATATTGTTCCACAGAGAAAGGTTCTGATGCATAAAAACAAGTTAAGTGGTTTAAAAAGCAGCCTTTTTTTTTAGAAATTATTCTCTCTTTGGGTAGAAATTCCATGAAAATCCAGTTCTCTGCCGTGTTTGTTTGTTTGCTCGTATATATTCTGAGCATGAGCTCTGAATTTGGACCCACAAGCACCACAAGCAGAAATAGGAGCCGAATTACTTGGTGCTGCTATGTCACAAGCTTTGTACCACCCATTACCAGAAATGTGGAAAGTCACCAAATTAGGAGAAAGCTTTATGAGTACTGATGGCACCTCTACGTTGAACAAAGTTTCATAAATTTCTGTGTGAATTAAATCCACTGCTGCTGCAAAAGTAGAACATGCAATGAAAGTGAGAAACACAGTAAATTCACATTAGTTGATGGCAAATTCAGCTGTGTACTCATGTTTGATGTTTGTTTTATATCCTGATATTTTTAATGCTTCTTCCTTTGCCATACATAGAACTTTGTTCTTAGAAATCTTTCTTCTATTTCATGACTTCCAAGGCATACACCTTCTAAACGACCAGAATATGAAGCGAAAAGAAGCAGCAGAAATTCATAAGAAATATTCATTGGCATGCTATCCAATAGGAAAGGGTACATTCATGTGTAAGCCTCATAATTGTCCTCCAGTTCTAATGGCAATAAAAATATGATAAATGTCTCATTAAATAACTGTCTTTAATATACCATAAGCCAGTATTTTATCATGTGCGGTCCGTATGCACCAGGTGGCCAAGATGATGAGATCGCCCCACTTTCTGAAATAAAGAAGCATCATAGCATCAAGGCTGGGCACTCTTCAAGAGGGAAATCTTAATGGCTCAGGAACGGTCTGTTCCCACGTGCCCAAAGACGAGCTGGCGGGGAAGAAGACCAGCCTGGCTCAACAGAGAATTGTGGCTTGATCTTAGGAGAAAAAAGAGGGTTTATAATCTTTGGAAAAGTGGGCAGGCCACTAGGGAGGACTTTAAGGATGTAGCGAGGCTGTGCAGGGACAAAATTAGGAAGGCCAAAGCTCATCTGGAGCTCAATCTGGCTACTGCCATTAAAGATAACAAAAAACGTTTCTATAAATACATCAACACAAAAAGGAGGACTAAGGAGAATCTCCATCCTTTACTGGATGCGGGGGGAAACTTAGTTACAAGAGATGAGGAAAAGGCGGAGGTGCTTAATGCCTTCTTTGCCTCAGACTTTAGCGGCAATACCGGTTGTTCTCTGGATACCCAGTACCCTGAGCTGGTGGAAGGGGATGGGGAGCAGGATGTGGCACTCACTATCCATGAAGAACTGGTTGGTGACCTGCTACGGCACTTGGATGTGCACAAGTCGATGGGTCCGGATGGGATCCACCCAAGGGTACTGAGAGAACTGGCAGAGGAGCTGGCCAAGCCACTGTCCATCATTTACCAGCAGTCCTGGCGATCGGGGGAGGTCCCAGTTGACTGGCGGCTAGCAAGTGTGACGCCCATCTACAAGAAGGGCCGGAGGGCAGACCCGGGAAACTACAGGCCTGTAAGTTTGCCCTCAGTGCCAGGGAAGCTCATGGAGCAGATCCTCCTGAGAGTCATCACGCAGCACTTGCAGGGCAAGCTGGCGATCAGGCCCAGTCAGCATGGGTTTATGAAAGGCAGGTCCTGCTTGATGAACCTGATCTCCTTCTGTGACAAAGTGACGCGCTGGGTGGACGAGGGAAAGGCTGTGGATGTGGTCTACCTTGACTTCAGCAAGGCTTTTGACACTGTCTCCCACAGCATTCCCCTCAAGAAACTGGCTGCTCTTAGCTTGGACTGGCGCACGCTTCGTTGGGTTAAAAACTGGCTGGATAGCCGGGCCCAAAGAGTCGTGGTGAATGGAGCCAAGTCCAGTTGGAGGCCAGTCACTAGTGGCGTCCCCCAGGGCTCGGTGCTGGGGCTGGTCCTCTTTAATGTCCTCTTTAATATCTTCATCGATGATCTGGACGAGGGCATCGAGTGCACCCTCAGTAAGTTTGCAGATGACACCAAGTTATGCGCGTGTGTCGATCTGCTTGAGGGTAGGAAAGCTCTGCAGGAGGATCTGGATAGGCTGCACCGATGGGCTGAGGTCAACTGCATGAAGGTCAACAAGGCCAAGTGCCGGGTCCTGCACCTGGGGCGCAATAACCCCAAGCAGAGCTACAGGCTGGGAGAGGAATGGTTGGAGAGCTGCCAGGCAGAGAAGGACCTGGGACTGATGGTTGATAGTCGGCTGAATATGAGCCAGCAGTGTGCTCAGATGGCCAAGGTGGCCAACAGCATCCTGGCTTGTATAAGAAGCAGTGTGGCCAGCAGGCCAGGGGGAAGTGATCGTCCCCCTGCACTCGGCTCTGGTGAGGCCGCACCTCGAGTACTGTGTTCAGTTTTGGGCCCCTCGCTACAAGAAGGACATTGAGGTGCTTGAGCGGGTCCAGAGAAGGGCGACGAAGCTGGTGAGGGGTCTGGAGAACAAGTCCTACGAGGAGCGGCTGAGGGAGCTGGGCTTGTTCAGCCTGGAGAAGAGGAGGCTCAGGGGTGACCTTATCGCTCTCTAGAGGTACCTTAAAGGAGGCTGTAGTGAGGTGGGGGTTGGTCTGTTCTCCCACGTGCCTGGTGACAGGACGAGGGGGAATGGGCTTAAGTTGAGCCAGGGGAGTTTTAGGTTAGATGTTAGGAAGAACTTCTTTACCGAAAGGGTTGTTGGACACTGGAACAGGCTGCCCAGGGAAGTGGTTGAGTCACCATCCCTGGAAGTCTTTAAAAGACGTTTAGATGTAGAGCTTAGGGATATGGTTTAGTGGGGATTGTTAGCGTTAGGTCAGAGGTTGGACTCGATGATCTTGAGGTCTCTTCCAGCCTAGAAATTCTGTGTGATTCTGTGTGATAGCTAGAAAAGAACTCTTATTTAGAATTTATTTTTTGATTTTTGAAAATGTTTGAGTTAAAACCTCCAGATGAGATCCCAGATAACTCGTTTTCTTTAGCAAAACAGTTTAACTGTGCTTTAAAACTACTGAGAAGACATACAGATTAAACAAATGTAATTTTTTTCTTCTAAACTTGCCATATATCAGAGCATCTGCATGTTTCTCTAAATGAAATGAAGTTTCTAGCAGGGTTGAGTAAGTTCTCTTCTATATCAGTCTTATTTTAAAAGCCAGTAAATAAAGTTTTCACTTAATATGGTTGTGTTGCTTAAAATAACATCTAGACACTGCAATCTCTCCAAGTAAGGATATGTTTATCTGAGGAACACGCACTTCCACACAATATCAGCCAGTCCTCTTAGGGATGGTTCCAGATGAACTCCCTTCTGCCTGCCTGGATGGTTTTCCCCTTCAAACTATGTGCGAAATTTTTCATTAGTGGTTCAATAACAGTGTCAAATCATTGATGCATACACCATCCACCAGTGCATACTGACAAGTTAAATGCAAATATTACAATAAATTGTGGGGAAAGTGTGTTGATGTCTTCATGTCTCAGAAAATAGCAGAGGGCACAGGTATGTCAAAAATAAGTGAACTGGTGAGTAATAAGGATTTCTGGGTAGAGATCTTCCTTAGCACCACATTAAAGAAAGGAGACCTGAAGATAACTGTCCTATATCACCAAGATGTTTAAGGCAGGAAGATATAGCAGGGTAAGAGTGCTTTCACTGATCTCTTATATATCATCTTTCATGGGCAAAGGACAACTTTGCTAAGAAGATAGTTTAACAGGAGTAGTACATGAAAAAAATACTCGTTACTCAGCAACTTTATACAATACATATTGAAGCAGACAGCAATGTACAGTGCTGAATGACTGGCATTTTCATTCTTTGTCATTTTTGAACTGTAAAACAAATAGTTACAGTCAAATACGTGTACTTGTGCATCTAAGAAACACCATTCATTTTCAGTAATAGCTAGCTGTGGAATTTGGACTACTTAGCATTAACCAATGTAATTGAGTGTGGTTCCTTCACACCTTCATGTTTGCAGCCCAAGATACAAGGGTGCAGAGCTGCCAGAACTTTACACTTTCCTTCACTGCTTCAAGTTTGTTCATACTTACACCCTACAAAGGCAGGGTTCTAAAAGGGAGTCAAGTGCACAAATATCTTTAAAACACTCCACTGACTGTGGAAAAATTGTTTCCAAGGTGGGGAGTTTTTTTTCTGTCTGCAGATGCTAGTCCATCTATCTGTTTCACCCATGAAAGCTTACTGACAAATCTCACCAGAACTCCAGAAGATTTTTCACATGTGAAATTCTCTCTGTGAATTTTTCATCATCTCAGTCTTACAATATATTTAAAGGCGTTACAGGCTGGAGTATAACATTAAAAAATAATACTATATGTCTGTGGTATCTACATGTGAACAACATACATATGTGGATATCTGACCCCTAAAAAGTACTTGCAAAAGAGTACTTACATGAAATGAGCTCATTGTCAGCTGAATGAAAAGTCTGATATATCTTGAAAGTCCTTGCACATGTTCATCAGTGATGAAGGTAAATATAAATTCATGAATCCCCAACAGTGGAATCAGAACAAGTGTAGATCTTGCCAATCTTAAAAAGAAAATGTTTGATTATGGTATTATTTAACATCCTTTGTAAAAGGTTAAAATTAATCTACAAAGAAAATATTCCAGAAATTATTTTTCTGCTAACCAGGGAGATGAGCAAATGTGATGCCCATCTACAAAATGGCAAGAAGGAGGATTTGGGGTATTACAGGCCTGTCAGTCTGACTTTGGTGTAAAGGAAGGTGATGGAGCAGGTCATCTTGAATGTCATCACACAATACATACAGGACCACCAGGTTATCAGACCCAGTCAGCATGGGTTTATGAAAGGCAGGTCCTGCCTTACTAACCTGAACAACAATACAAGGGAAAGGCTGTGGATGTTGTATATTTGGACTTTAGCAATGCATTTGGTACTGTTTCCCATATCTTTCTCTTGGAGAAACTGGCTGCTCATGGGTTGAATGGATGTACTGTCTGCTGGGTACAAAACTGGCTGCATGGCCAGGCCCAAATTGTTGTGAATGGAGTTAAATCTGTTTGGCAGCTGGTCACTAGTGGTGTTCCCCAGGGCTCAGTATTTGGTTCAGTTTTGTTTAACGTTTTAAGCAGTGATCTTGATGAGAAGATCAAGTGCACCCTCAGTAAGTCTGCAGCTGACACCATGTTGTGTGAGAGCATTGATCTGCTTGAGGCTAAGAAGGATCTTCAGAGAGATATGCATAGCCTACACTGATGAGCTGCATCCAATTTCATGACTTTCAACCAAACAGTATAGATGTGGGCACAACTGGCTGGAAAAGTGCCCAGCAGAAAAGGACCTGGAGTGTTAGTCATAGAATCACAGAATCATCATAAAATATTTTGGGAGGTGCTCCATCTCTTTGATCATCCTTGTGGCTCTCCCCTGGACTCGTTCTAATACGTACATATTCTTCATGTGCTGGGGGTCCCAGAGCTGAATGCAGTGGTCCAGGTGGGGTCTCGAGAGCAGAGCAGAAGGGGAGAATAACTTCCCTTGCCCTGCTGGCCATGCTTATTTTGAAAGCAGCGCAGGATACAGTTGGTTTTCTGGGCTGCAATTGCACACACTGCTGGCTTATGTTGAGCTTCTCGTCAACCAACACCCTCAAGTCCTTCTCCTCATAGCTGTGCTCAATTCATTCTCCACCCAGCCTGTATTTGTGCTTGGGATTGCCTTGGCCCAGATCCAGGACCTTGCACTTGGCCTTATTGAACCTTATTAAGTTCATACAGGCCCACCTCTCATGTCTGTCAAGGTCTCTCTGGATGCCATCCCTTTCCTCCAGCATGTTGACTGCACCACACAGGTTAGTGTCATTGGCAAACTTGCTGAGGGTGCACTTACCCCACTGTCCATGTCACCTATAAAGATGTTATAGCTGGTCCCCCAATACTGACCTCTGAGGAACACCACTAATCGTTACTGATCTCCGCTTGGACATTGAGCCAGTTACCACAACACTTTGAGTGCAATCATCCAGCCAATTCCTTACCCACTAAGTGGTCCATCCGTCAATTCCATGTCTCTCTAATTTAGAGACAAGAATTTCATGTGGGTCAGTGTCAAATGCTTTGCACAAGTCCAGGTAGATGATGTCAGTTGCTCTTTCAGATAGGTCCACCAATGCTTTAGCGCCCTACTAGAAGGCTATCAGATTTGGCAGACATGACCTGCCCTTTCTGAAGCTATGCTGGATGTCACCAATCACCTCCCTATTTTCCATGTGCCTTAGCATAGTTTCCAGGAGTAAACTAGGTCAACAGCCAACACGTGATCTTGAGCCAGTAGTGTGCCCAAGTGGACAAGGAGGCCAATGCCATTCTGGCCTGCCCCAGAAATAGTGTGGCCAGCAGGACTAGGGAAGCGATTGTCCCCCAGTACTCAGCACTGATGGGAAGGAATATGGAATATGGAAATAGGTTCCTTGTTGAGGATTTAATATTGGAATTTACTAGGAACTTAATACTGGAATGGCCTCCCACTCCCCCCCCATCCAGTTCACAGAATCACAGAATTGTAAGGGTTGAAAGTGACCTCCAGATATCATTGGGTCCAACTCTCCTGCCAATGCAGGTTCTCTAGAGCAGGTTGCACAGGTAAGCGTCCAGATGGGTCTTGAATATCTCCAGAGAAGGAGTCTCCTCAACCTTCCTGGGCAGCCTGTTCCAGTGCTCTGTCACACTCACTGTGAAGAAGTTACTTCGCATATTGGTGTGGAACTTCCTGTGCTCCATTTTGTGGCCATTACCCCTTGTCCTGTCTCCACAGACCACTAAAAAGAGGTTGGCCATATCCCTTAAAAAGGTTGGCCATATCCCCTAAGTTGCATTAGACAATAAAATACTTCATATAAGTAAGGTAGGACTGTAGTAGGAGACAGGGCTTCACAAAGCTGTTAATAACAAATGATACTAAGAACTGGAAAGAGATTAAATATGTAAAACAGCATATCCTCTGGTTTCCATTTGTTTAATTGCAGTTTTCATATTACATGTGATTTCCTGGCTTGACCTTGCAGCTCCCTTGTCCTTCACTATGGACTTGTCTGATGACCACTGGACAACTGACTATCTTGACTACTTTCATTGGACCTGCCCTGATCATTATAGTACTGTGAGTCTATGCCCCTTGTCAATTAGATCACTGCTCCTGCCTGCCTTGCTGTCGTCCTTTGCTTCTGGTTCACCTGCTCTTGCTGAGCAGCCTGTCCTTGATGTTCCCATAAAGTGGGAACATGTTCGTGCAGAGGTCAGTTCTAGGACTTCATGTAAGACATGCTGCACCATTGAGACTCTGGCTAGGAAACAACACAGGAAGGCTAGCAAGAGTGCAGACTAAGGCTAGCTTTCTCATCTGGATTTACAAGAAGAAGAGGGATATTCTTCAATCAATGGTGTCTGTGTCTGTGAAAAAGACATAAATGCTAGTGTCACCTAGGAATGTCCCACAAATCTTCTGAACCTCCTTTTCTTTTGAGGGCCCTTTGTCACAATCAAGGAAAATAAAAGCGTCACAGCAGTTAAGACTATCTTTGTATAGTTTAGTTACATGAGTGCAGAAGTCTTATGGCGTTGCAAACTCCTTGAGAAAATACCCATAATGCTCAGCACACAGGCAATAACTTATCCTCCTTACTCAGATGAGAAACTATTTGTGGAACCTGTTTCCCTATTTGGCTTTCATATATCAAATTCTGAATACCTTTTACATTGGTGGTGGTAGGTAAATGTGTAGTTTGCAAGTTCACATTGGGAATATTCTGATGCATTAAAGAAAAAAAAAAAAAAAGACTAGGATTTCTTCGTGTTTATTACATACCTGTATTTGTAGTCATGAAAGCTCATCTGCTGGGCTTTCAGTTTGGAAATCAGCATCCTTAGAATTTTTAAGAAGATGCCAAAATTAACCTTGAAAGAAAATATATATTGGTTGTTTACACAAGATTTGATGTCATTATTCATATGGCTATAAAAGAGTCATAAAATTTGCATTAAATATTTGTAAAACCTGATGTTAAATAACCAGAATGCAACTGTGTTCAGGTCAGAACAGAAGCAGGTTATTAGTACAGCCTTGGGAGAGAGCACAGAGCAGTAGTGACAGGTTATGCTGATAGGCTGTGCTCTCTCCCAGTGAGACACTTACAGCATTAATGTACCTTTAAGTTATAAAACTTTTCACCAAAATTAGTCAGATAGGCAAGATGTGGTTGAACAACAGCAGCACTTGGAATTCTCTAGATAAGTACTTTCTAGTCAACCAGATAAGGAAGCTCTGGGCAGTGCATCCATTTACAAATAACTCAATGTTAATAAAATTGTTCTGACTTGACTGAGACTAACCTGACAATATTTCCCATCTAGTGTGGCCTGCAAAGGCCTTTACAGCATTAACTATTTTACTTCCACAAACAAAAAGCCCTATACAAAAAGATAATTCAAGTTGTGCAGTTAGGAAATTTAACAATGCCTTATTTCAGCCTGATTTACATGTATGTTATGATTTGTGATCTTCCATTACAAAATTATGTTTTAATTTTAACATGGAATGGTGTTTCCCAATTTGGTCAATGGACAGTTATTCAGGACTACTTTTCTTGTCTTCATTTGTTGTATAGTCCTGTTATTGTCCTGTATAAAAAATCATACACTTTTCATACTGTTCTCTACAAATGTGCACAGATAGATCTTTAAAATATCAAAGGGCGATAAGGAGATATTATTCTCTTTAAAACAGACACCTGAAAATGGAAACATAAATAGATGGAGTTCCAAAGTGTAAGATCTCAGTAATTCAAGTTGGTTTGGTTTGATTTTTTTCAGAGGAAAAAGAGTCATCATTATGTCACAGGGGCATAATGAGGTTCTCACCAGCCCACCTCTCATGTCTGTCAAGAGCCCTCTGGATGCCATCCTTTCCCTCCAGCCTGTTAACTGCACAACACAGCTTAGTGTCATTGGCAAACTTTTCAGTTCCTCAGTTCTTTGCACTGATTTACACCAGCAAAGATTATGCCCTACCATGTCACTAGCTAACAGGAAATCATGCAGAAATATCTTTATTAAAAGGTGTTTTTAAACTACTGATACTCTCCATCCAAGTGCTATTCTTCAAATTATTTATGAATTCATTCCTAACTCTTAGATCTGTTTAGTTTCATGTTATTCAGGGAACTTGCTCTGGGTTGAGCATACTAACATCAATGAATGTAACATTCTTACAACAAAAGTAAAACTCTTGGATCTCTTTAATATAATAGAAATTCTAGTATTTGTTTTTGCTTGTTATGTTCCACTAGCTGTTTATTTTCTACCCAAGCTCCAAAAATGTAAATTGGCAATCCAGTCTTCCTTCAGAATTAGACATATCCAGGAAGAAATTGGTTCAGATCCCCTCAGTTTTGGACTTTGTCTGTCTTGAACTCTCACTCGGTTTTGGGGCAGTTTCAGTCTTGAACACTTTCAGCTTGTGTCTCTTCTCAACAATCAGGCCTCTTCCCTTTCTTTTCTGGCTCTTCTCTCCACTGTCTTTTTGAGATAGACAGACAGACAGAGACAAAGAGCTCTATTGCCCTTCAAGTTATTTACTTTTCGTTGACTGCTTGTTAAATGTGTTTCTCTGCTTCACATCTATGTCCACTTTCTCTCTCCTATGGCTTTCTCCAACTCAGCAGCAGCAAAACAGTCCATTGTTTCTTTGCAAAAGTAATAATTTCTACAGCTTTTCTCCATTGTAACAGAAAACAATGTTCTTTCCACATGCATCAGTGCCTCAGTATTGCACTTTGAGCAATCCTTGCATAAGTAAAGAACATCTCTTCTGTACATTTGCTATCTCAGAAAGATTAACAATATGCTAAACTAATCACCTATTCCTCTAATCCTTTTATGCCTTGCTGGCTTTGTAAAAAAAAAAGATAATTATGGATAGACACCATAGCCCCACCTATCAAAAATCTGTGCTCACAATTATGTCCTCATGAATTGTTCTGTTCATGCTTTTTTCATCTCTTCATTATCACCCAATTTCAAGTTTAGTCTTCTGTGCAATTTTATTATTATTTTAAACTGTACCTTAGTCTTATCAAGCCATGCTCCAGTTTATTCCATTCTTCTGATGCCTGATAAGAGCTTTCTCTCCATGACCATTTTTACTTTCTGTTGCTAGTTCTCTCTGTCCTTGTTATCACATGAATTTACTCTGTAGATGCTCACCACATTGTAGGACTCTCCAAAGTCAGCTGCTCACTGCATGAAGTTAGGCTAAAATTATGAGCAGCAAAAGGCTTTGTGTTTGTGCAGAACTGTGCAGAATTCACTGCATAGATACACAGCAGTGTTTTGAGAGACTATTACTGAAATTCTTGTTGCTTACAGATAGACAAAGTGAAGCTATGTCTAGCCCCACAAAGTAAGAGATCTCATCTACAGTCTTTTCTATCTCATGTCCTCCAGTCCAAGGATTGGATTACACTGGGAGAAAGTGTCACAAAAGCCGTATTTGTGTATGATATTGGAAAAGATAAAATAATTCTTACTGTAATGGAAAACAACATAGGTCCTCGGATGATCCACCAGATTCCCATGTGATCATTTGTTCCCCAGCACCTGCAGAATAATTTGAATGATAATTACATTATTTTCATAGAAATAAATTAGAAAGCTGAAATAATGTATATATTTCAAAGGGAATTTGACAAATTTTATTTTTTTTAGGTGACATTCAGGAGCAATTGAATTAAAATAGGCGGAGTCTCACCAACAACTGCTATGTTTTCTGAAAATCTTTCCATTAGGATCTTGAGAGAAGTTTCCATAGGTTGTGTACTTGGCAAACTCTTGTCCCTCTCTAATATGCCCTTGTAAGACTTCACTGGGAGTACTGCTTCCAGGTCTGGGGACCCCAGCACAAGAAAGATGTGAGTCTGATAGAGAAGAGCCATGAAGATGATCAGAGGGCTGGAGTACCTATTCTATGAAGAAAGGCTGAAAGAGCTCGGGTAGTTGAGCCTGGAGAAGAGAAGGCTCTATGGTGACCATATTGAAGCTTTTCAATACTTAAAGGGGTCTTATAAAAAAGATGTAGGGTGGGTTTTTTTTGTTTGTTTGGTTTTTGTTTTTACATGGGCAGGTACTGATAGGACAAGGGAGAACAGATTAAACTGAAAGTGGGGAGATTTAAAGTAGATGTTAGGAGGAAATTCTTTACTATGAGAGTGGTGAGACACTGGAACAAGTTGCCCAGAGAAGTTGTGGATGTCCCATTCTTGGAGGTGTTTGAGACTAGTTTGGATGAGGCCCTGGGCAACCTGATGTAGTGGGTGGCATCCCTGACCACGGCAGGGGTTTGGAACTAGATGGTCATTAAGATCCCTTCCAACCCAGGGTATTCTATGATTCTTTGGATCCCCACAACAACTTTATGTGGCACTGAACCTTCGTAGTGGGACAAATCTTACTGAAATTTAGTCATTTAAATCCATAAACTGGAAAAGGATAAGCTGCAAACTGTGACTGCTTTTTGACTAACTAAAAAGTATGCATCCTGTCTCTGGGAATGGAATGGAATGGAATGGAATGGTTCAGCTGGAAAGGATCTAGAAAGACCATTAAGACCAACTGCCTGGTTAACTGAAAGATAAAGTATATTAATTAGGTAATTTTCCAAATGACTCTTGAACACTGACAGGCACGGGGCATCAACTATCTCACTAGGAAACCAGTGTTTGGCCACCCTCAGTGTAAAGAATTTTTCCCTTATATCTGGTGTGAACTTTAGTGACCAGCGGTAGGACCCAAGGGGATGGTGTCAAGCTGCCACAGGGGAGGGTCAGGCTGGACATCAGGAAGAGGTTCTTCACTGTGAGGGTGGTTGCACTTTGGAACAGGCTCCCATGAACTTTCCATGGCACTACTTTGTACAATTCTCACTCATTATGTCATCAGTTGCCAGGTAGAAGAGACCGGCACCTCCATCCCTGCTTCCTCTCCTCTGGTAGCTGTGGAGAGCAATGTGGTCACCTCTTGGCTTTCTCTTTTCCAGATTAGATAACACAGGTGCCCTCAGCTTTTCCTCATATGACATGCCTTCCAGTCCAGCTTTGTTGCTCTATTCTGGACACTTTCAAAGACCTTAATATCCTTTTAATATTTTGGAGGCCAGAACAGCATGGAATATTCAAGTTGAGTCCACACAAATTCTAAATACAGCTGGAGAATCACTTCTTTTACTGGCTGGCCATGCTGTATTTAATGCACCCCAAAATGCAGTTTGCCCTCTTGGCTGTCAGGGCACACTACTACTGGCTCATGTGGAACCTCCTGTTGACCAAAACTCCCCAGATCCCTTTCTGCTGGGCCATTCTAGAGCCACTCATCTCCCAGTCTGTTTCTGTGCCTGGCATTACACTGTCCCATGCACAGAACACTACACTTTTTTTATTGAGTTTCAAGCCTTTGCTAATCACCTGCTGCTCCAATCTAACTAGACCCCTCTTCATGCTCTTGTCCCTCCTGGGAGTTTTTGAGTTTTTGATGATATTGAACTTCCCAGTTCAATATCATCAGCAAAACTGCTGAGGATGCATTACAATCCTGCATCCATATTACTGGTAAAAATGATGAATAGAACTGACCCTGAAACTGAGTCATTCACTAACTTCCTGTCAGCAGGAAAATGTCTTCTTTTCTCCTGATTCAACCTTCTAATTTTTCATATGAAAATGTTCTTTCTTGCTAATTAGCTTGTAACCCTGTGGGACTATGGTCTATATAACATGTAACTCTATGAGAGGGCAAATTTGATTCAGTTCCTGATTATGTTGCTTAATAACTATACTGCTATTTCAAACAAAACTCTCTAGGATCCACAAATAAAATAGGGAAATAAAACAAAGAAAATCATATATGAAAGACAAAGTCTATGTGATGCCATTAACAGCAATGCTGAAAACCATAAGACTGGAAAACTGATGCCTACTGGTGCAGGTTACTCTTACTATTTAATTCACAGAATATTAAATACATTCATCTAATAACAGCTTTTTGTGAATATCAGTTTTGTCATTTTCTGTTATGACTGTTTGTTGTTTTTTTTTTCTTCCAAAATGATGGCAGTGAATGTTAATTAAACTCAAACCACAGATGGTCTCCAATGAAAGCACTGGTCTTCATTTCTTGCTAACAAGATACTCTCAGTGAAGATGTTTGTGTTGAAATTTTGCTTCATGTAATTTCCATGTTCATATTCATGAACAGTGAATAAAATAGTTTGCATTTGAGAAACAGTGAACGTTCATTTTCTTTCTTGATTCATGCTTGTGAACCCATGAATTCCTACTAGTTTACTGTGAAAGGACTAAAATGAACCTAGAAAATCTAACAAGTATTAATACGTGTAGTATAATCTTAATATAACCCATATAATCCAGTTGTCAACACCAGTGTCAATTACGGTCAAAGGTTTCCAGAATAAATAAAATAAAATAAAATAAAAAATAAATAATAAATAAATAAAAAAAAAAAAAACACAACTGAAAACCTGTATTCTAAGACATTTTTCCTTTAGTAACCTACCCCGTGTTCTCCAATTTTGATCTGCTTATTCCCCACGGGCCCACAAACAGAATAGGAACAACTGGAAAGAAAAGGAGTTGATTACAGCCAAGCTTACAGAATGATTCATATAAAATAAAGATACACTACAACTGTGTGTGGTGCAAAGACATGTGGTTTTCAGTACTCCATTTAGATGTTGTACAAAAATCAACCTGTTCTTGTATTTCCCCATTTGGAGCTTAAAGACAATAAGGAATTTCATTCTACAGTTGAATATCCTGTTTTCAGTATAGAAATTGTCACCACTGGAATACATATATACACACAAAGATACACGGCTACATACACTCCTGACTAGTCTTAATCTTCTAAGTCCCTGGCCATGAGATTTCAGAAGAGTCGGCACTTGAGGCATCACAGACTACCTGAAGTACTGGTTATTAACATTTTTCATTTGTTGAACCTTAAACAATTTTCAGTGGAGACAGAATTCTATCTGGTTAGTTAACACAACTAACAAAAGCTTGTTTTTCTGACTTACCTTTCATGGACACCTTAAAGTTAATCCATGGTCCCCATTCCCCTATTGTTGCCCCCCTCTTGGAGATCATAGACCACAGAGTGAAAAAAATATTGAATTAAGTATTACTACACTGTTCCAGTGGCCTATAAATGTGCAAGTACAAGCTTCAAGCACAAGGCAATGTGAACTACAAAAGGCATCTATTCAGCTGGATTCTCAGCTCAACAACACAGGACAGATTATCTGGTGGAATGAAGAGGAGATATGAGTCAGAACAAGGACTATTCATGAGTCTGGGAATGCTAGCTAAGGCTGTGAGGAGAGCTGGAATGGAGGGAGCAGTGTGTAGAAAGGGTTGTATACAAAATACTCTCAGAGGTAATACTCTGTACTGGTGAGGCCACACTTGGAGTACTGTGTCCAGTGCCGAGTACCCCAGTGCAAGAGAGACACGAAAATAGTAGTAAGAGTGCACTGGAGGGTCACAAAGATGCTGAAGGGACTGGAGGAAAGGCTGAAAGAGGTGGGTTTGTTCGGTCTGGAGAAAAAAAGGCTTGGAGGGGAGGTCTTATAAGTCTGTAAGACCTGAAGGGAGAGTACAGAGAGGATGGGGACAGGCTATTTTCAATGGCGCCCAGTGACAGGACTAGAGCAATAGGCACAAACAGAAAATCTGGAGGCTCCATCTAAACATCAGGAATGCTTACTGACTTTGATGGTGACAAAGCAGTGGCATGGGTTGCCCAGAGAGGCTGAAGAGTGTCCCACCTTGGAGTTATTCAAAATCTGTCATGGGCATGGTCTTGGACAACAGGCTCTAGGTCTCCCTGCTTGAGCCAGGGAGGTTGGACCATGTGACCTCCAGAGGTCCCTTCTTGCCTCAGCCAGTCCATGTTTTTGTGAAAATAGACCTCTGCATGGCTAATATGGGGATGGAGATAGAAACCATCTCACTTAGATGTAAGTTTATTTTGTTGTAGAAGGTAGTTCTGAGAGAACAATCAGGGCATGGACTACTTGGGAAGGGAGATGACATGTACAGGGGAATATGGAGTTTTCCAGTGGGGAAAGATGATGCCAGGGAGGATGAATGAACATTATCAAGTGCAGTTCCTGGGGATTAGCTGAGGAGGTGTGTGCAGCTGCAAGTGTAAGCATGCTGCTGGCTCAAATGTTTGTAAGAAGTGAAGGACCAGATCTCCTGTCTTAGGAGTAATTCTAATAAATATAAATAAGAAACAGCAAAATAGTGGAAAAAAGCCATTATGAAATCAGTGATGATGACATGGGAATGAGAACAATTGAGGGGAACTTACAAATAGATAATTCTTATACTCTTACATTGGTAATCAGATTTCTTAACAGACTTGTCCTATTGCAGTTGTTCAAGTAACAAAACCTGCCAGTGAGCTGGTGATCAGTGCAATGGCATTCAGAGAGGTGGAAAGAAAGAGGCAGCAATGAGAGAACACTAATCAGCATGAAAGACAGTGGTCTTGGTGTGCCAGAACCATAAACTTTAAAAGCTATCATAGCACCGGGATCTTTAAAGAGGAATGTAAGACAGAACAGAGAAATCAAGTAATGAATGGTGAGAATGAACCTCAAAAGTATAAAGTGCAATAAAGGAGACAGCCCAGAAGTTATATGCCAGTGGACATTGAAGAGTGGTGTTATCGTTTGACAGAAAATTTTTATAGATAAAGAAGGATGGGAACAAGCATGAAAAAGAAGGGAAGTAGTTAATTTCTGAAGAGGAATAACTAAAAGAGGAAAAGGAAATATGCCAAAAACTGGATAGCATGTTAAAAATTTCAACCCTGAAAAATAATCTTCATAGCAGCATTCTGGATGGGTACAGGTAAGGCCAGAGAAAAGGGTTCTTTAGGAAATACAAGTTCTTATTTGACTATATCTAGAGTTACACACATGAAAAGATTAAGAGAATATCCTACTTCTCTTAAGCATTAAAATTGATTTTTTAAAGGTACTTCTCTTTTCCTTTTAATTCTAGGAAGAGTCTAGATATTAGTTACCTAAGTTTAACTTCATAATATAAAATAAATCTCATTCTGTATAAGGTAGACTAAATTTGAAGATTTAAATTCTACCTGATTTTAAGAACTCACAGGAACTCTTAAGTGGAACAGTACTTAGAGCATGGGCCTCAAAAAAACCAAAGCAAAAATCATACTGGGGGACCAGAGAACAACAGAGTTTGGGAGATGGCACAGGAATAGAAAAAAAAAAAAAAAAATAAATAGAATTCTGCTTTAATCATATAGAGCTGGACTTCATGGTTAGATAATAAGGAAAGACTTGTTTATTTATTTTTAATATTAAGTACTTGATTTCCCTGTAAGCACAAGGAAATTGGTTGAGAGTATTTGGGACTCCTCATTGATTATGGAGAGAAGATGGCAGGAATCTTTTTTATCTGCTTTATTGTTATGATCATTTACCCTCAGAAACTAGACTTTTTCTGGAGCAAGACCAATTTTCTGAGACAATTCTAAGCAGCAAATTTCTATCCAGATACCAAAATGCAGGTCTTTAATATTTCTGTTTCTGTTTTCTATGTGCCCTATGAACTCTCGAGAAAACATGCACAGAGATGTCTCTGTATGTACCTAGGTTTCATCACCAAATCTGAGCTGTAATATGTTGGAATATTTGCACATATCCATCTCAGATCAAATGTGTGAGTGAATTTGTTACAAAAGGATTGCTTATGTGAAATTTCACATCTGCCTTGGGACCTGGAAAAACTGCATTTGAGTATCTGGCATTTACTTTGAGGCACTGTGTTCCAAATGATTGATGAGTAAATAATCAGTACAGTAAATAATAATAATAATCTTCATCATAAGTATTAACTACCTATTTCCAACAAGTTTTTAATCATGTTAATCTAATGAAGTTAAACAAATTTATATTGAAGAGTATAACAATATTTCTCTTTCAGAGGTGGAAAAAGAAAAGGAAAAAAAAAAGTTTCTTCCAAGTATGTAATAAAACTTGCCTTTCCCCACTGTACATTCTTCCTGAATTGAAAGCAGTGATTTTTGTTAAAGCTTCTTTCTGATCTGACATCAAAATGTCAGGATATGTTACACCGTGAGATAATTTTGAATTAAATTGAATAAAATAATTTTGAGTTAATCGACACACTTACTTCAACAAGCTTTTAAATTACATTTTTGAATTTATTTAGTATATATATATATATATATTTTTTTTTAGATTTCCCGTGTGGTATATTTGATGCTGAAGCCCTGTTTCAGATCTTTCTCAAAGTGTTGGTATTTTCTACAGCAATTGTTCTCATTCAATAAATGCAGTTTATTTAATAAATACAGCTATAAAGGTATGAAGAATGACCTTATCTAAAATTCACTTAATTCTAATAATTTCTTCCAGTGGTCCATTTGGTTTAGATCCTATCCAATTAAAATCTCAGAATTATCTGTGAAATAACTTTGTACAACTTTAAGACAGCTAGAACATGAACTATTGTCAAATTGACAAGGAATTTTCTACAGTCTTAGTAACAATCAACAAAAAAATATTTTAAACATGTAGATGTTTCTTCATTCCAACTGTAATCAGTGTAACTTTAGTCTTAGCTGACATTTGCTTCATTTATTTTTGAGTTTAAACATATCTTTAAAATTTTCCTCTTTATCCTGGGTTGATAATTTTAGCATGCAGAACAGCAGAGCAAATATGGAATAATTTATTTATAACTATGTAATCATCCACCATAGTCTAATCACTTTTTCTTTTTCTTTTTTTTTTTTTTTTAATGCAATTTTAGAAAATATAAGGGTATTAGTGAACAAGCTTGTAAAACTATACATTGATAAAAGTTATATGGTCAGAAGCTATTCATATGGCATTTCATCCTATCATCCTCCTCAAGTCAGGCCACTGAATATGAATCAATAACTCTTGCACCAAACCCAAGTATTGTCTAAAAGTACATTTTTTATCTTAATTTAAAGCCTTACAAGACTTGCAAGTTGTACAGGTAGATCTTAGATGACAATTGGGAATTAGGAAGCCTTGACTTTCCCCTTTGTCCACGCAAATAGTTTTGTCCATTATTATGTTCTCTGAGTGAGCAACAAATACAACTATCAGATTACACACACCTCTCATACAAAAAGAAAAAGAGTACAATTTACACAAAATTGTTCAAATGTTTGTAACTGACTTTACATTGTCTTTATTCCATTAAAATATGCCTGAAATATAGGACCCATATCATATAGAGTTTCACACTGTCCTCTAATTTAAAGCATACTTTAGAAGTTGAAGAACTTGTTGAGATAGCAAGGTAGATATATAAAAGCCAATTGCTTAATGTACAGACGTCTTCACCATGTAGGTGCTCTATTACAAAGGAAGAAAGTGAAGGTGCTGATAGTGCTTTAATATTCAGCAATGACAGAAAAAATGGTCAAATATAGTAAAAATTTATTCTCATTCTGTTTATTAAGCTATTTTATCTTATAAAGCATTTAACCCATTTTCTGTACCTGCAGGTCAAACCTGCAGCTAGTGTGTCAGTTCTAATATACTTTTATTAACAATTGCTGACTTCAAAACAACAAAAAAGTCATTTTTTTTCTCTCTTCATTACAAAATATCCACCGATGACTTACAAAAAATGCCACAGAATCAAGAACTTTGAAATTGTTAGGTACTTACCCCATCCTATCACAATATATGTCTGTAGCAGTCGCCTTTCGGAGAGTACAGCAGTAATCAATAATGTATGGAGATAAGTTCCTTCTACCAACAGCCAAAAATAATTTGCCCCAGCAAAGTAATGCATGAAAAACTGGACAGTCCTGCAAATTATTAAAATCTGTAGGAATGAAAGACCAGTCATCATTGTAATGTATAAAAACTCTGACAAATCCTGTTTTATTTATGTTAGTTTAGCAACCATTTTAAAACCAGCATGTGGTTTTGGTACATATGTATTTCAGTCAGATATCTTTCAAGATACTGAGCTGCTGTTATTTTGGGAGATCTGGGCTTTCTGAAAGTAAAGAACCTGTGATACAGTTAGACTGTGTATGGCTCTTTGGAGGAAAAAGGAGCTGAAGGCAGAGCGGCTCCTGTTCATGTCAGGGGTTGACACTAAGAGCAAGGGGAAGAATTGAGGAGTATTCATTTCATGAATTATACTCTGTAGAAAAGTGTTGCTAGTACACAAGTAGGTCAGGAGAAAATGACACTACACTGGCTCTTGTGTTCAATACTTACTCTGATTAATTTCTGGTTACAATTTCAAATTCATTGTGATCTACAGCTTCCTTATGAGGGGAAGCAGAGGGGAGGTGCTGATCTCTTCTCTCTGGTGACCAGTGATCCCTCTGGTGACCTTGGGTCCTGAGACCCAAGGGAACAGCATGGAGCTGTATCAGGGCAGTTTCAGGTTGGATATTAGGAAAAGGTTCTTCATTGAGAGGGTGGTCAGACATTGAAACAGGCTCCCCAGGAAAGTGGTCATGGCACCAAACCTGCTGAAGTTCAAGAAGGATTTGGACAACACTCTTAGACATTCGGTCTGATTTTTGAGTGGTCCTTTGTGGATCCAGGAGTTGGACTAGATGATCCTTGTGGGTCCTTTCCAGCTCAAGATACTGTATGATTATATGATTCATCCGAACATATTCCAAACTTATGTACCAATAACCAGAAAGGACTTACTGAATTAATCTGAGATTAATCAAGCCTCATTCAGTACTTTTAAGAGGAAATGAGGAGAAACAAAACTTGTAGTACTTCTGAAACTCTGTGTGTTACTTGAGAGAGGTTGGAAGGGAGTGTAACTGTTTGAAGGTTTCTATATTGGATGGCCACAAAGTTTGAGAAGAGCTGATAATTGAGATAGGATATTGACAGTGTACGCTGTGGTATGTGCTCTTTGTCATGACCTGCATATCATACATGTAAGATTTACTGATGAGCTATTAAGTCAATTGTCTCCAAGCAGAAGTCCTGTGCTAGGAAGTGATAAACATCTTACAGGTAATTTAGCTTGCTAACATGGGCAAACTATATAGATACATCATAAAAGTGTAATATATCCACAGTGGTGGCAATGAAAGACATTGTTATTCCATTATGTATAGAAGTGTAAGAAAATTAGAATATTTTCCTACTCCAGAAAGCCTTTAAAGTACATTTTCCTCTTACTTTCAGTGCAAGTACATAGTTTGATAACATTGCTCACAAGTAAGATTTGTGTGCATTGCATTGTGCTATGCATATCTAGAGCAAATAAATTTAATATGAAAGTGCAAAATAAATGTATAGATTTCCTCCTAAAACTACAGATGTAATAAAATTGTTTTGCTTATGTAGGTCTCTAAATATATATATTTATTCTTTTTTTTTTCTTTTCTATACAAACCTTTATAATAAAATCAATATTTTATAATTTATCAAAACAGGTGTTTTTTTTTTTTCAGATTACCCTAAGCTTTATCACTAAAGTTTTAGCATTTGAATATCAACTAACAAATACCTGAAATGTTGATGCCACATGGCAAACTTCTGAAACCATAACTGTTATGTCTACTGACAGCACACATTCACTATTAGCAATGAACTAAAAAGTTACCTCAGGACTGAGGTATAATATCCATCCAGCTTCATCATTTGGTCTTTTGGAGTAAATATTGTGAACTACAGTGTCTTTTATAAGAACTGCTGTGGCACGCAAGATAAAAGACACAAATAAATTCATATGGATGTAGTTTCTTGTGCAGTGAAGTTTTCTGTAGGAAGAAAATATATCAGTCCTTTGGAATACATTTAATTAAAACAATAGCAACAACAACTAAATACTGTTATAGTCATATTGCTGCCATTAATGGATTTTAATTAGGAATTACCTTTGTAAGGCTTATTATTAGAAAAAAACAAACAAACAAACAAACAAAAACCCATAAATTTGTATCAGAAGTTAAATAATAAACTCAAATATATGAAAACAAGACTGTGCATACTGTGGTCTATAATTTAAAAATGCATGCAAATTTGTACTAACCTGAGCAAAGAAAGTATAAGGAGAGCTAATACAAGTGAGATGAGAGAAAAATAATATCCTGTAGTGTACAACAGCTGTAGTGTAGTAAGTAATTGATGTTCTTCTTCCTAGGAACAAAAAAGAAAGATAATGTATCTATACAATACATGCAGGCAGGTAAGCAGGGCAAGAACACAGCTTAGAAAACTTTGAGTCCAACTTTGTGTTGCAGCATAGCCAGGGAGGGTTTCTGGTGTCTGTTCCCTGCACATCCCCATGAAATCGTTCCAGGAAAGACACAAATGGAGAACAGCCTTAGTTTCTTTTCAAATTAGAATGAACTCAAGGTCTAATTTCCAGAAAGATCTTGCACAAACACCATCATGAGTCTTAATTACAGGTAGTCATTGCCACGACTACTTGCAACAAAAGGATCCTACTGGTTTAATAGTTGCAGAGTTACCTGACTCCACCTGTGCAATCAAATGCAATTATTATTTGTGTGGCCTGAGGACACAGCTACATAACAGTCCTGTGTGCACAGTTTTCAGAGTCAGCTGTGTCTGAGTCATTGAAATAGACTGACTTCTGCCATGAACGTTTCTTTCACAACAAACAGAATGATTTAATTATTGTTTACTAGCATGTCTTTGAATGTCTTTGAGACATGGTGGGACAGATCCCAAGAATGGATGGAAAGATACTGGCTCTTTAGGAAGGACAGAGAGAAGAGGTGAGGAAGGGACATTGCCCTCTATGTTAATGAGCTTCTGGAGTGTGTACAGCTCTGCCTGTGGTTAGATGAGGAGCTGACAGAGCTGATGGGACAGCATTAAAGGGATTGTAGGGATAGGGAACATTATCAGGGAGAGTTCTGCGTGCCACTTGACCAAGAAGACCAAGCAGATGAGGCCCCCTGTAGCCAGATAGAAGGAGCCTCGCATCCTCAAGTCCTTTTCCTCATGCAGGACTTCAAACACCACAGTATCTGTTGGAGGGACAGCACAGCAGGGCATATCCAGGAGGTTCCTGAAATGCATTGATGACAACTTCCTTCTTCAGATGATAGAGGATCCAATGAGGAGAGATGTTATGCTGGACATCATTCTCACCAGCAAAGAGGGACTGGTGGGGAATTTGAAACTCAAGGGCAGCCTCAGCTGCAGAGATCATGAATTTGGGGAGTTCTTTATTCAGAAGACATCAAGGAGGGAGCACAGCAAACTTGGTACTCTGGACTTTGAGAGCTGACTTTGGCCTGTTCAGGGATCTGCTTGGTATCATACCATGGAACAAAGCCCTGGAGGGAAGAGGGGCCCGAGAAAGCTGGTTAATATTCAAGGATTACCTCCTCCAAACTCAGGAGAGATGTATCCCAACAAAGAGGAAGTTGGGGAAAAACACCAAGAGGCCTATGTGGAGAAACAAGGAGCTCCTGACCAAAATCAAGCAGAAAGAGGATGCCTACAGAGGGTGGAAGCAAGGACAGATGCCCTGGAAGGGATACAGAGATATTGCCTGGACAGTCAGGGATCAGGTTAGGAAAGCCAAAGCCCTTTTAGAATTAAATTTGGCCAGAGACATCAAGGGCAAGAAGAAAGGCTTCTATAGGTACATCAGCGATAAAAGGAAGGCTAGAGAAATTGTGGGCCCTCTCTAGAAGGAAACAGGGGACCCAGTCACACAGGATATGGAGAAGGCTTAGATACTTACTGACTTTTTTGCCTCAGTCTTCACTGACAAGAGCTCCAGCCACATAGCCCAGGCCCCAGAAGGCAAATTCAGGGACTGGAAGAATGCTGAACTGTCCGCTGTAAGAGAAGATCAGGTTTGAGACCAGCTAAGGAACCTAAAGGTGCATAAGTCCATGAAACCTGATGAGATACATCCATGGGTCCTGAGGGAACTGGCGTATGTAGTTGCTACATCTCACACCATCATATCTGAGAAGTCGTGTCAGTCTAGTGAAGTTCCTACTACTAGAAGAGAAAACATAACCTCTATTTTTAAAAAGGGAAAAAATTAAGACCCTGGAAACTAGGGTCCAGGCTGGATGGGGCTTTGAGCAATCTGGTCGAGTAGAAGGTGTCCCTGCCCATGGGGCAGGGAGGATAGAATTAGATGATCATTAAGATTCCTTCCAATCCAAACCATTCTATGATTCTATGATTCTATGCCATGAGCAAGACCTCAGAGAAAGAAGGGAAGCGCTTCTTTTGATATTTGTTCCTGCTATATTTTTTTCTTTGTGTATTTGCCTCTCATATGTTCATTTTGCTTTTCTAGTTCAATAAAAGCTTCTCTACAGAGAGGACATGGAGATGCAGAATATGTTATTTTCATAATCCACATCTGCCCTACAAAGATTTTCTTGGAACTTGTCTCTTTTCCTTAGTGTTTTTTCTGTTTCCTATATGAACTATCTACTTGTTCAGGCAGAGATTTTAACACTCTCTTCCTGCCAGTTAGTTGTCTGTGATGAATTTATGCTAATAAGTACTATCTGGATAGCAGAGTGAGCTGTGCCTGCTGGTAGAAACTCTCTTGGAAGGAGTGCAAGTGCCCAGGAAGAACAATGTGGGTGCATGGCCATACTCAGCTCTGTGAGAAGATTCAAACAGGCAAGAACCTAAGAAATAGGGTGAGTTATCACCTTGGCTATGACATTTTTTCAAAACCAAAGTATATGAAATCAGGGTGAATAATCCATTGTGGGTGGATACTAGCTCTGGTATGTTGGCATGTTATGCTTAACATCCACATTTAGGATTGATTGGAAAGCCTTCAGAGAAACCTCACACATGATGACTTAATGTGGTAATTTTCTGCCCACAAGTTACAATCCAGAACAGTCAATAGACAATGGAAAGCCCTCAGTACTCATGGAATTTTATTGCACTTGAATAAACTGTGAGGTTGGAAATCCATATACTCACTATAGCTTACTAAGATCTTGGTAACATGTGGATCCTGAAATAGCAGTGCTTAATAAAGTAATCAATAAATAATATGATCAATAAATTCTTAATTAATAATATAGTCAGTAAATTAATAAAAAATTAAAGTGCTCACCAAAGTAACAAAAGGTGAATTATAAAGCATTCAACGGTAATAGTGTTCATCTAGGAGACTTTATTTTGACATCAGTAAAGCTGAACTTTATGGCAAAAGAAGTTACAAGAAACTGAAATGAGGTAAACTGTATACTTTATTGTTATCTGAAATTCTGCTGCATTTGTTGCATGTCATTGCATGGTTGGGCAAGCAGGCAGCAGGATTGACCCCTGGGTTCCTGTTTGAACTCCTTTTTGCTTAAAACATAACATGAAAACTGAAAGCGAGCATATGCAGTTGCAAAGTGTTTTCTCACAGAGAACATGCAGCCAGGCTTCTTTGCAAACACAGAGGTAGTAAGGACGATTCCCAGCTTCAAAACCCAAAGCTGATTAGTAAATATTTTAATTTTATCTTCACTACTAAGAGCTGAGTGTTGTCAAGGTATTTCCACTATGCTCTATATTCAGCCCGGGATAGTAATTTCCCATTCTGTCAAAGCCCAGTGCTGGGGCTGTATGCTGTATCAAGCAGGATGGAATTTGTGTTATGTTAAATCCTCCAGTCTGCTGCCAGCTAGATTATGAGGTGAAATTCCAGGCAAATGGAAAATAAGGGTTTGCTTTTCAAACTTTTTCAGTTGACCAGTTAACAGCTCATTAAGTACCAAAAAGCTCAGGAGGCCGTGGGGAATGAAGCTGCCTGACTTTGGCAGAACAGGGGTCCTCTGAGATTAAGCTACTTGCTAGGAAAGTCACAGGGTTCTTCCCTTCCCTTCCCTTCCCTTCCCTTCCCTTCCCTTCCCTTCCCTTCCCTTCCCTTCCCTTCCCTTCCCTTCCCTTCCCTTCCCTTCCCTTCCCTTCCCTTCCCTTCCCTTCCCTTCCCTTCCCTTCCCTTCCCTTCCCTTCCCTTCCCTTCCCTTCCCTTCCCTTCCCTTCCCTTCCCTTCCCTTCCCTTCCCTTCCCTTCCCTTCCCTTCCCTTCCCTTCCCTTCCCTTCCCTTCCCTTCCCTTCCCTTCCCTTCCCTTCCCTTTTATTAGGAGGAATTCAGCACATGTGAACAGTGGATTGAACAGAAAATAATTTGTTTCATCTAAAGCAGGAATCCTCCTTAATCTTTCCTCTTCTGCTTCTTCTAAGCAGGTTTCCTACTTGGTAATCTAAATAAAATGTGAATATCTTTTGCAGGTATTCAATAGAAATGTTTTATCAGTTATTCAAGAAGGGATTAAGAAGATTAAAGTATTAAACCATAATATAAAACATCATACTTACTTTTTTTCTGAAATGATTTTCCTCAGAACATTCTGAACTATCACGCCAAATGTCTGTGGAGTTTTCCTTTGTTTGCCAAATTCCTTCATCCAAGCAGACTCTGTATACATTTCCTGCACTTCCTGAAAGTAAACAGAGGTTTAGTCTGAAAGGTCAAAATAAAGATATAATTTTTCATGCACATTTCAAGGATTTCTCCCTCATACCATAGCAATAGTACCTAAAAAAAAAAAAAAAAAAAAAAAAAAATCAAATAAAAACACCAAAAACACCCACATCTTCTACTTTGTTTTTGACAATATATTTTTAATATTTACACAGAAGAAAGTTGGAACATAATATTGCAAAAATCAGTTCCCAATATATACTCAATCGTTACAAAAAACGTGGTTACTCCATCCAAAAGATAAGCCCACGTTTCATTTTAATTCTCTTTCCTCACTATGTTCCTAAGTTCCGTCAACACTGCCTATGCTGTGCTGCAAAAATTATATGAAGATGACTGTGGCTTAACTAGGGAATTATCTTTCTTTTGAATTTCAAAGCACCTGTGGTTGATGTTTTATTTACGCGCTTTGGGACCCTATCAGCAGCTGGAACTTTCTTGGCTTTCAGTGTATTGTAGTTTATACTAAATTAGAATTTGCCCATAACATCAGAAAAATGGTATGGAGATTCTGGCTGACGTTTGTTTTTCAGTGTCTCCACATTTTCTCCATGTTTTCTCTCTTAGCCTCTTGACCTCATTTTAAGATTGTCTTCAACAGATGCCTTCCTAAATCATTAGATGATTTCTAGTCAGACCTGAGCTTTTTCATTCATTCTTGAATTCACAAGTGTTTAATTATAAATATAATAAATATATATAAAATGTGTTGGAGCAACCACCAGAATATCTCATTTTATTTAGAATAACTGGAATTGAGAGAACTGTTTTTAGAGCACACATTGCTCTGACAGCAGGAGCTTTGTGGCAGGATTGCTGTCCGTGCCCAGTGTAGTTTGTGTGGTCTAACAAGTAGTGGAGTTGAAACAGGTTCCCCAGGCAGAAAATGGCTTTTCCACTTTTACTGGCAATCTGGCACACTGCACAGAGAGGAAGGTTTTCTTGAAGGACATAATTTATACAAGATGTTTTTTTGGTGGTGTTTTTTGATTGTTTTTAATTTAAAAAAAAAAAAAAAAAAAAAAAAAGGATCCTGGAATTCCAGATAAGGTCAGATCAGGAGGAATCTTAAGGTCTGTGTTAGTTACAGACCAACTTCCTGAGAAACTGCTCTGCTGTGATGTGGTCCCATTCTGTTGCCAGGTTAGCTCTCTAGGCATTAAACTGACCAACCTGACACACAAAGTGGGAGAGAAGAAAAAATACATTCTCAGTTCTTATGCATCAGCATTAGGGAGAAGTTTGGTCACACTTGATAAACTCATCTTCAAAGTGGTTATGCAGGAACCTTACTGTGAATTTGCGCCTTGTGATTCAAGAGCCAGGAACAAAATAGACCAGAACCATCTGTCCTATATCTGGATTCCCAACATACATTCCAAGAAAAGTTATTACATTCACGTTACCATTTTCCAACCATGGCAAATATGAAGGACAGGGAACAGAGACATTTCCCGGGGGTGAGTAAGGCCAGCAAACAAACTGATCAAATGTTCCATTGCAATGTATTCCTGGGGAGAAAAGAAAATACCAAGAATCACTGTGATTCTGTGATTCTGTGAAATAAATATTTTTTAAAAAAATTAGGAAATGGATAATCATGAAAAACAATGAATACTGAGTAACCTGTGTGGGAATAGAAATGTTGTTTTTGCAGAGTTACATTGTTTAGAAGGAGGGAATGTGGTACTGAGATATGCTTACAGTGATAAGAAAGTTTAGCAGGCGACCTTGTAAAATGCAGACAATCAGACTCCTTAGGACAATTAGGTGAAAATCATGGTGTCAAGTCAAGTCAGATAAGTGAAGAAACATTACCACTTCAAGCAGTAAAAATGTCAAAAGAAATTTGAAATTTAACAGGCCGGCGACTGAAGGCCATGCATTGTTTGTGAAGCATCAGATAGATTGTGAATCTGGATGACCCACTCAGTGGGGAAACAGGGGAGGGTCCTGCCATCAAAAGGTATATAAACTGTGTTTTGGAACTAGTAGATGCGCTCTCTCCTGCTTGTGGGGCGCCCGCCATTGCAATCGTGAATAAATTACTACTTCACTGAGATCCTCACCTGAGCCTAAGTTATTGGCTACAGAGTGTTTCTCACAACCTGCAATCACACAGGCTCATTCTGTGTGGAGTGGATACCAATCCCATCATATAGAGACCTGTGTTCTAGACAGAAATTATTTAGATTTAACATAAACTTTGTGCATTCACAGTGCAGTGTTTGGTGCACAGTGCAGAAATAGCTGCTGTCCTTCCCTGGATGTACAAAACAGCAGTAGGTATTACACGCTTCATTATGAACTAAGGGTGTTATTCAAAATCAGCCTGGGGCCTTTGTTGTCCAAATGTAACAGATTCCAGGTATGTGAATTGTGTTTGTACATGCCACTGTGTTTGTACATGCCACATAGTTTTAGCTGATAAATGGAAAATATTCTACTTTTCATGACTGCTCTGACACCAATTTTCAGCACAGAAAACTATAAACTTCTCTGATAGTGAACCTGGGGAACTAGAGGATAGAGAGCTTACAATCTCTCAGAAAAACTCAGTCATTTTTAAGATGTCATGTCACTCACAGGACTTAAGGTTAAGATACACCACTTTAAAATGCAGAAGTGAAATAGTTCAGTCATGTTAGAGTAAGATAAAATAAAATGCATTAATGACTGCACTAGTTTCTTGGTTATTTTCTGTCCTTTTGTCTTTTTTTCCAGGGTAAGTTGAAATTCTCTTCTCTCAACATTAAAGCTTGCTGCCCATCCATGGTAGAAGAATATATCCTGGTTCATTTTCCATAACACTCAGTAATACTTTGAGAATCTTGGGTGGGAAGAAGAATATAGAGAACAACAAATACAGCTGTGGGCTATCTCACCAGAAACTATGGCCTGCTTCTGCTAAAATACAAGGGCAATATTTGCATTCTTAATAGTTCCATAATATTTTTTGAGGCTGAACTTGTGACTTTATCTGCCTTGCATAGTTGTTAACATCTATAGCTGCATTTTTGTCATTCATTTCACCAATATCTCGTGAGGGACACAAAATTGGAGAGGAGAGGAGAGGAGAGGAGAGGAGAGGAGAGGAGAGGAGAGGAGAGGAGAGGAGAGGAGAGGAGAGGAGAGGAGAGGAGAGGAGAGGAGAGGAGAGGAGAGGAGAGGAGAGGAGAGGAGAGGAGAGGAGAGGAGAGGAGAGGAGAGGAGAGGAGAGGAGAGGAGAGGAGTTGGAACTTCTCCAACTACTCACTACTCAGACAGAGCCTGTGTCATCCTCTCCTGAAGACAGACACCTAGCTGAGCAGAACTTATACTTTTAGTGTAAAATAATTGCAGATTATGAGCTCCCCTTTTGCTAAAGAGCATAAATAATAATAAAAAAATATAAAAAATAATTAAAAAAATAAATAAAGAGCTCACACACAGAGGTAGGAGACATGGACTCAGGTCCTCCCTCTGCCTCTTTTCAGGAGAAGACACTGTCCTCTGAACCTATTCTGCTCTTGAGCTAAGAATCCGAGTTACAGAGTTGGGAGAATATATAAGGAACTGCAAGCTAAAGGTTACAGGTGCCAGGTGATCATGGGGATACCTGTTTACTGTGCCTTAGTTTATTAACCTAATTACATTACTGCAAAAAGCATAAGCAGTCCTGTGAGAAGAGAGCAGGCCCCAGGTGCCTTGACTAGGCAAAAAACAGACTATGCTTTACCTCATTTGTTTTGTGTTTTTGTCTACCATGGCTTAGTTTCTAAATGAGAAATGGGAGTCATCTCATTTTCCCTTGATGACCTGTTGTCTTATGGCTATTACAGTTTCCAGGAATATTGTTTTGACTTTCCTTCAGGCTGAAAAGGGGAGTGAACATAGGTTTCCTTCAACTAAATGATGTGTTTCATCCAAGTAATGGGTAGCAGCCATTTCTTGACTGTGTATTCTGTGACATATCATAATGGTAGCTCAGGACCAGCTGTTCAGTAGTTCTTTTCAGTATATGATCTGGTTTTATATATAAAAACGTAATATATTTCAGGACAAAAACAGCCATTAACTTCATGACTGCATGTCTGTAGGTCTAGTTACGGCTGACTGTTTACATTTAGAATTTACATTTAGAGGCACACGGTTGTGCAAAGCAAGTAAAATAATTTGAATTTTGCATATTCAGCAATGTTACTTAACACATTTTTTGATTGTTCTGCTTGTTTCCTTACCAGCATCTACAGTTGATTCCTGTAGCATTTTCAAGCATTCTTGTTTATATTTGTTCCATCCAGTAGTTGTTTTTTCCAGCAGAGATGCTTTGGCCTGTGAGTAAGAACACCTTGCATGAGGAAAATCAGAGCCTTGTGGTGTTTTACTGAGGTAGTTTCCTTCCATTGTAACAAATTTATGAACAGAGGAGAGGAGAGGGTAGGAGAATGGAGACAAGTTAGGTAAGCAGGGAGAAAAAGGCCTTCCTTCTCTAGGAGACTCTTACTGAAATTTCATTAGTTGTTTTCTTTGCCTGAGCAAGAAATGTATTGCCATGGTACTCTGTTACCATAGAAACCACCACCACCAAAAAAAGAAAAAAAGACAATTCCTCCACTGTAGAAAATGTGTGCTGATCTTCAAAACTTCTTCAGTTTTTCCAAGCCTTTTACAATCACTTTATGCCAAAGTCAGCTAACCGTTCTCATGTAGGTTTCTTATTTATGTTTCTGTTTTTGCTAGACTAATTTATGAATCTGATTTATAACAGTTTTGAGGGCTGTTTATTGTTACAGCTTTTTTAAAGATAATCAACCTTACTTCAGTACTTCAGTAATAATTTGAAAGTATAATAAACAAACAATAATATTTAGCTGCTGTTATCTATTCTGCAATGCATTTTGTGCTCCACCTGAGCACTTCAACAGACACTTCTTCCTCCAACACCTGCAACTGTGCTATAGACACTTTTATTTTCCTAAGCATTTTGAAAAACACTCAATCATTCATCTTAGTTATCTTATCCTCTTTGCCTAGAGATGGTACAGTTTTACTGTCTCCTCTGAAAAGTTAGATTTCTGGAGAATATAATCTGGAATAACTACTTTTATGTGGTTTGCTTAAAGAGAATAGAAAGAGGAGCACTTCAAAACCAATTTCTCTTTTACTATTGTAGTGTAGTATAGGCTCAACTTTGGATTTATTCAGTTTGGTGACAGTGAATTCTGCACTTTCCCCTCTTAGTGCCTGGAAAATCAACCCTTCTGCAATGTCAAGACCCCATCTGGTCCTCTTGGCTGTTCCTTTCCCTAAATGAGCACTTTGATGTACAAATCCTGGTGGGCTGCATGAGAGAACATAGTTTCATTTATATGGACAGCATAGAAGCTGCAGAACCACATTAAATAACAAAATTGTAGAATCATTTAGATTGTAGAAGACCCAGTAGATCATCAGGTCCACCCACCAACCAACACTACCATTAAAACATATCCCTGAGTGTCACATCCATATATCTCTTAAATATCTCCAAGGATGGCAACTGTACCACTTCCTTAGGCAGCCTGTTCCACCTGACATCTAATCTAAGATTTTCCTGGGGCAACTTGAGGTGGTTGTCTTGCATTCTGCCACTTGTCCCTTGAGAAAAGAAACCAGCCTCTACCTTGCTCCAGCCTCCTTTCAAGCAGTTGTAGAGAGAGATGAGGTCTCCTCTCAGCCTCCTCTTCTCAAGACTAACCAACCCCAGTTCCCTCAGCTACTCCTCATATGTCTTGTTTTCCAGTCCCTTCACCAGCTTTGTTGCTCTTCTCAGAACACATTCCAGCAACTCAGTGGGTTCCTTGGAGCATGTGGCCCAAATCTGAACACAATACTTGAGAAGTGGTCTCAAAATTTGGATAGTGGGTTAAGTACAAGTTTTCAAAAAAGCAATTATCCTTACACCAAACAATATTTTTTAGCTCACCAGGGAAAATCCATTTCCTTTTGTCTGGACTACCCCCTTTTTGGAAACTGCCTTTCACATCTGTGCTATTGTATTGGGCTTGTCTGAGCTAGGTGATGTACCAAGGACTGGCACCTGTACCTTATTCTTTGAAGCTAAGTTTGTTGGAAAATAAATAATATTGTATTTATTTACTTTCAAACAAGAACATTGGTGAATATTAGCTACTTGTTATATGAGACCACACCCTATGCATATTTTTGCTATGTAAGATGTTGCCTGCTCTCCGCTCTGCTTTGAGAAGCTCAGCTAATTTCCAGACACTGTGCTTTAAATTCCAGGGAGTAGAAAGACTATAATTATTCTTCAGTTGATGGGTTTGTAAGATAAGGAGAGAATATTTACATCAGCTATGAGAAAGGAATGCATGTTTCCAAAATAAATATCTTGACATTTCCCTCATGTGGGTCTCAAAATGCTGAAAGCATGGGGAGATTCTTTGTACACTCCTGGGTCAGTGAACCTCATTCAAAGAGGCAAATAGAAGATGACGCACTTGTGGAAAAGACTGCTTGATTTAAGAGATAGCACTTCTGTTTCTAATAAACAAATGCATTAAACAGCTAAGGAAACAGAAAAAGCCATATAATGGCGACCTGGCTGCTTGTTTGGTTCCATTACTAGAGAAAGAGTTGAGAAGCTGGCATGAAGAAACTCAGTTAATAAGATGGAGGAACTGATTAAGTATAAGTGCAGATTCATTTCCTTTCCTAATGCAATTGTCATTCTCTGCAAAACAATAAGCAGAGTCAGATATTCAATACCCGGTCACTATTGATGTAAATGTCTGTGAGATGATTGGTTTTCTGCCATAAGACTCTCTGATAAAAGTAAATAAATTAAGGGAAATTAAGGAGGTGAGACACCTTGATGTCCTGTATCTGTTTAGCTAAGCGAAAAGGATTCAACAAAAATATCAAAGAGACAGGACAAGGATACAGATTTTGTATCTTATATTTGTGTCATTAATATTCTTCAGAAATGAGTGCAGGTTCTCTCAGAAAGAGGAAGATCTACAGCCTGAGTCAATGTGAGGAGTACAGCAATAACTGCTGTGATCATAGGGACTTTTCCTGCTTTCATCATGTGTGAAGGCCTAGTTCTCTGGGTATGTTCTAAAAAGAGATGACACATCACTCTGCATCTGAAATGGGTCTGTGATTAGAGATTCCAATGAGGTTTGATTGTGATTTAAATTTTATGCTACTCTGCTACCAAAACTTAAATGCATGCTCTCAAGCTTTTAGGTAAATTTAAAGTGATCTCACTTTCTGACAACATGCAGCTAAACATGGCTTTTTGTCTCAGTTTTACATTTCAGTTGACATTAAGGCACTCTAGCATTTAAACAGAACTTTAAGCTCAGAAGAAATTGAATACCAAAGTCCAAGACAGAAGCTCAGAAAGTCTGTGACCTTTTGACCTAAACTGGACATTTCTTCATTTCAGAATGTCTGACAATTTGCTGGTAATATATAAACCACATTAGTCCTAAACGCTTGCACCAAAGTTCACTGGCACTGAAATTTTATCAGACTTTCCTGGAAGGGTCTTTAAGTTCATTTAGTTCACTCAGAGCACACAAGGTGCACAAAGTTGACACAGCTGCTTAAAAATAAGCAGAGAACATTGCATGAAGCTCTTGTTTAAAAGGTGGATTAAAATAATAAACCTCCAAAGTTGCAAACGGACTGATTTAAATCTGTTTTTTTTTTTTTTTTTTTTTTTTAAATAACTGACTACATTTTAATCAGGATTTCACCTTTTAAATTTCTTATACTAAGCCAACAATAAAATGAAATGGTTCTATTTGTTTATTTGGACAATGCTATTATGGTTAGAAAAAAAATAATAAAATTTTGGAATGAATTAGAAATAATGTAAGAGTTCAAAGGATTATTCATTCTTTCATCCATCATCCTGATTTACTCTGATTTCATATCTTTAGAGGTGTTTGCTAGAACATGTGGATATAGTGGTATATGACTATTGTTTTTTCTTTATTGTTAAATATAAAAAAATACACATTTCTTTACATGATCTGTTGTAAACAAGTTACAGGAAACACTACAATAAAGTAACTCACGGTGATTTATAGTCTTGTAAAACTTTGACTTCACAAAACTCATTGGGAGATTTTCTCGTTAATATTGATGGCACCAGCACTTAGGTCAAGACTATGGATTCAAAGCTTCTCAAAAAACTGAGAGATGCTTCAGTTCTATTCTCATTTATATGAAAGAAGTTCTAGATTCAATTATCCCAAAGCAATAAGAATATTTTCTAATAAAATAATAATAATAATAATAAAATATCAGAATATGTGTCTCCTGGTAATTTTTTTTTTCAGGATAAAAAAGGAAAAGGAGCAAAATTAGAGTCTTTACAGCACATACACATGCAAATATATTTCCTGTGGAATTAAGTGTAGGACAAGTGGATAGAAATAACTTACTACTTTCGGTTTAACATAAACCTATATATTGTGTTCATTTTCTTGTATAGTTATTTCATATAAATTTACCCTAAATTTATATAGATTTTTTTTTTTTTTAGACAAATTGGAACTTACTACAACATTTTAAGATTTTTTGTTTTAAAGTTACTGAACTAATGGTACACATTAATGAACATGAAAATGAGAAAAAGAGAAAGCAAAAGAAAAAGAGAAAGAAAAAGAGAAAGCAAAAGAAAAAGAAAAAGAAAAAGAAAAAGAAAAAGAAAAAGAAAAAGAAAAAGAAAAAGAAAAAGAAAGGGAAAAAGAAAAAGAAAAAGAAAAAGAAAGAGAAAAAGAAAAAGAAAAAGAAAAAGAAAAAGAAAAAGAAAAAGAAAAAGAAAAAGAAAAAGAAAAAGAAAAAGAAAAAGAAAAAGAAAAAGAAAAAGAAAAAGAAAAATTCATTTAAGTGAATTACACAGAGATATTATCATTAAATACTGAAAGTTCTTAAAATTTTAAGACAATATAGATGAAGAAACATGCTTTTAAGTTTTTATAGATTTATAAGAAATAGAAGTGAACAGTTTGCTAAAGCTCCACAAGAAATAAAAGTAAATATTGTATATAGTTTTTGCTAGCCTTCTTAAGAAGCTGAGGTGCAGAACAACACCAATAACCTCGGCTTGCATTGGAGATGTAACACTCACTCTTCATATATGTCTAAAAGGCTAAGCTGTAGCTCTGTAAACAAACCTAAGGTGACTTTAGAATACAAGTGCAAAAAATAGTAGAAAATAAACATATTTCAGAATGAAATTGATCTCTGAGGCAAGCTGTAAAATAAAAATAATAATGATCAATATTGTTATGAAAAGAAATTGTATAAACACAAGTAAACACAACTTATTCACTGTATGAATCAATGTTAATAGCAGAAATTTGTAATAAACTACCTATTCAGAATGAGTTACGATACAAAATTCTACAGCTTCTCAGTCAACATTTCTCATAACTCATTTTAACATTAATTGTTATATCAGAACTATTTTTGAAACAAACATGCAGTGAAGGTTAAAATGCTGTGTGATAGCTTTATACTGCTAATTATTAATTATTGAATTAGCTTACCTGTTTAACTAGAAATAATATCATGACAGAGCTGGCAGGTCCAGCAGATATTCTGGACCAGAGCCCCATGGTGGAGCAGAGACCAAAAAGTGTCATCATGCCCATTCTAATAATTTTGTACCCAATATGCTGCTATTTCCCTCTGCTATAGATCAAATATATCACCCAGTCCTGTGAAAAAAAGAAAAAAAAAACAACAACAAAACAACAACAACAACAAAAATTATCTTCTTTTACAAGTGTAACCGTTTCAAGAATCTTCTTACAAACAAGCCTGGAAGTCTACAAGAATGTCTAGGCTTGATGGACTCCAACTAAGTCTTGTATTTTTTCTGATTAAAGGCACAGATAATTTTCTCTAAACTTTACAGAAAGTCTGCTTACTGCAGCTTGTCCCTTAGCCAATAAGAAGTCACAAAACTATTAAAACATTAAAGGGCTGATGCTGTTCCCTTGAAACTTCATGGGAATTTTGCCAGTGGTTTTGCAAGAATGGAATACAGCTCCATGAATATATACATATATTTATACATACCACATGAAACTATTAAAAGATGACCCAGAATGAAAAAAAAAAAAAAAAATGTAGGAAGGTTTCTGAATCAAGTTAGTTGATAGGAAGCTGCTCAGTAATAGCTGTTTTAATCATTTCTGATCATACTTCATCAAATATGTACCACCAGTACATATTTCTCTAAGAGATTCTAAATATACAAAACCTAATCTAACCAGCAGTTCAAGTTTTACTGCAGTTTTTGTAATGTTCAAAGTTTTCTCACAATGTCAGCTGCAAGTTTTGAGAAGCTGCCAATGAATTTCAGCTTGAATTTTCAAAACATTTTTTGCAGCTTTTCTAGATTCAGAGGAAAGCCTGAAAATATTAATAACTTTATATGATATGTAGACTCATGAAATGAAAAAAGTCCATTTGCAGTACAATAATTTTCATGTCTGGTTTATGCTTTGAGTTGACAGCATGGAGAGTCAGGTAGGTGTTACCTTCTTCTGCATTTCCAGAATTGCTATTGGTACAGGAAGATTCTATGTACCTTTCCCATACAGCTGAGCAAGAAGGGGCAGAGATATGCCACTAAGACCATAGAGCCAGTGGTAGCCCAGTTTTCAACACTAGACATAGGCTATATCTAAACTCTGTAATACAATCATTCAACCTGTCCAGCAGTCATGGAATCATAGAACCACAGAATCATAGAACAGCTTAGGTAGAATGAAACCAAAGATATCCTGTTCCAACTCCTTGCCATGGGCAGGGATGCCTCCCAAGGTTGGCCAAGGCCCCATCCAACCTGGCCTTAAACACCTCCAGGTATGGGACATCCACAGCTTCCTGGGGATGCCTGATTCAGTGCCTTACCACCCTGAGTGAATAATTCCCTTCAATATCTAATCTCCCCTCTTTAATTTAAAACCATTCCCTCTTGTTCTGCCATTGCCTGCCTAAGCAAAAAGTTGCTCTCCATCTTTTTTATAAGCCCATTTTAAGTACTGAAAAACTGCAATGAGACTTCCCCATAGCCTTCTCTTGTTCAACCACAGCTCTCTCAGCCTTTCTTCATAGGAGAGATGTTCTAGCCCTCTGAACATCTTTGTGATCCTCCTCTGAGGACCTCCTCTGTGGCTTTAATAGATCCACATTCTTCTTGTGCTGGAGGCCCCAGGCCTGGATGCAGTACTCCAAGGGAGGTATCACAAGGGCAGAGTAAAGAGATACAATCATTTCTGTTAACCTGCTGGTCACTGATCTTTTGATGCAGCCCGGGGTGCAGTTGGCTGTCTGGGCTGCAAGCGTGCACTGCTGGCTCATGTCAAGCTGTTTATCCACCAGAACCACCAAATCCCTTTCAGTAGGGCTACTCGCAATGAGTTCTTCTAGTCTGTACTCATGGTGGGGAAAGACCCAGCCCAGGTACAGCACCTTCAACTTCATTAGGTTCACATGGGCCCAGGTCCAAATTTGTCCAGGTCCACTTGAATGGCATCTATTCTTTCTGTTCTGTTGACTGCACCACTCAAATTGGTGTCATATGCAAACTTTCTGAGGGTGCACTAGACCCCATTGTTTATGTCATTGATAAGGATATTAAATATTTATCAGCAGTGGGTGTGTCCTGACTCACTACCCACTCACATGCCCAAGGTTTTGTCTAGATGAATCAAGGGGTGGAAGGGTATGATGTGTAACCATATGCAATCTTTATATGAAACCTGGATGTGGTACATAAATATGCTGGGACATGGAACGAGAAAGTGCTCTGGAGACAAGCATTTCAGTATGGAAATGGACCATCCTACTCTAGAGAGGCCTGGCAGCAAGGGCGTTGACTGCTGTCGCTATTGTGCCTGTGTCCAGGAATTGTTCTTCTGTGTATACAACCTCCCAAAGCCACACCTAACAGTAATTATAAGGACCAGGAAGATGCACCTCAAAACACCCAGAGCAACTGTTTAGCTGTATATTGCTACAAGCGATAAATGCAAATTTTCTAATTGTCATGTGAGTAAGATCAACTAACTCTGTAGTAGGTTACAAACAGCAAACCCGAATAATGCTCTGGCATTGGAGCTCTCTTGAGACCACCATATATATCTCGATGCTAAAGAAATCATGAAGCATACCTAGAACCTAAATGAGCAGATTCACAGGATCTTCTACAATACATCCTTGATATTTTTCAGGACCGTGCAATACCTCCCATCTGCTCTACTGATAGCTGGTACCCAGCAGCTAGTGGTCTGTTTTCTGTTTTCAACTTCTACAAGTTGTTTTTACCTATTCACTTTCTAAAATCATCATTTATGCTTGATCAAGCTTTGTGGTCTCTCTTTAGAGCTAAAAATACCCAGGGCTAGGTCAATGAAGGAGACCCACATTACGAGGTTTTGTATCTCTTTTTTGGTCTCACACCAAGGTCCACCTTTGTGTCTCCTGCTTTCCTCAGCACCATCATTTATGGTTTTGCTGTTTTTGCATCTCCTGATACCTCTAACACCATCAGTTTTGTTGGAGTGCTCTACTAAACCCCAAAATCATAATCCAGAATATGGTAAACAGGTGCCTTCCTCTCTTGTAGTGCTAATATGGTTTCCAGGTGATCTATTAATGCAAGAAAGGGCATATACTAAACTCTGCTTTCAGCATCTTTCATCTTGACTACACCTTTCTGTAGCACATAATGGCATTTTAGGAGACTTTCAGTACAAGGAAAAGGGATTTGTGCCAAAGGAAAAAAAAAAAAAAAAAAGAAAAAAAAATGCTCCGTATTTGTCACATAATCATATCAATATATCAATGGGTACTAAGAATGCAACAATATTTCTGTTGTTCAAGTTGTCAGATACATTGAATACAAAGGAATCTGTAAGCCAGGCTCATAAAAAAGAGCAATTATATGGATCAATTTTGTTTTAAGACATGCTCCTGCCTTCACTCCAGATGTAATTTTACAGTTGATCTAAAGACAAACTCTCTTTGGAAATGCCACTAATTAATGAATGGTTAAGTGCTAATATTCAAGAAAGGAAGATACCTGACCAGCAATCTTGATTACTTCCTCAAGCTTAATTTTTCATAAGTGAAAATAGGAACTCTGCACAGCTGGGGAGTGGAAACATTCTCTCCATTTTTCTTAGGCCTTGGATGAGGCTACAAAACAACTAAGGAGGTCCTCAAAGTCCTTTGCTTATGTGCATCACTCCCGCAATCATAAAGAAAGTGGAAATCCTATGATAGGAAGAATAAACAAATGACATAAGAGGCCATATATATACCTCTGCCTGCAAATTTTAGGAGGACTAAGTACTGATGTTTTATGGACTCATTATTTCCCCAGCAGCTTCCTGTCTTAAAAATTAGAATGGGTTTTGTTAAAAGATACACCTCTGTCCTGTGGTGTCACTTTCCCTTAGTGAACGTTTTTGACCTTACAGTCAAAGTGATAATCTAATTACACTCCTGCTCTTTCTGTGTTTTTTTTTTTTTTTTTTTTTTTTTCATCACATGTTTTTATAATAATATTCATACACTTACACAGCAGGGACAGGTGGATTTGACCTGTTCATGTTCCTGTAGGTTGTGCATTGTTTTGCAGGGACCCTGTCCCTTGTTCCTTTTAGCACAAATGTTTTTTTAATATCTCATCATGCAACAACTGTTCCACACAAGGTTTCACAAAATTCTTCACTCATTTCATAAGAAAAAGTTTAAAATCCTTTGCATTATCAAATAGGCAGAAAAAGACACATCTCTAACATGTCAAGGTGGGAAATGTTTCTTAGGTGAAGGAAAAAATAGCTGTTTCACAGAGTGAACAAACAGATGGACAGACAAAATTAAGACAATACAGCCTTTTCTCCACTCTTTCACCTAACATTATCAAGGTTTCAATTATGTGTTCATGGAGGCGAACTGGCCAGTGCCCAGAATACTGTCCTTAGCTAAAATGTGTAACTTATGACTTTCATTTGTAACTGGTAGAACTTCAGACAAGTGTGCTCACCTTCCCAGTGGTCTTGGGAAACGATGTAATGCCGTGAAATGCTCTAACTTAGCAACCGTTTTCATCTCTTTAAGAACTTCTTTAAAGTAGGATTCTTGATTGTATTCTATTTAATTCAATGTTCTGTGTAACAGGAGCATTTGGAACTGCAAGGTTAATTTTATTTTTTTCATAGGTGAGAAATGTAGAAGCTTCATAAGTCTGACTCCACCTGCTGATCGAGGTAAGTATGTGAATTTTGTTTCTGTAAATATTTTTTTTTCTGATCGTATACTGGTGTACTTCCTATGCTTCTGTGTTCTTTGTGTTTTTTCTCCTATGATTCATAGGCCAAACTATAATTTATCTCTTCTCCTTGTATTTCTTTCACAAGATATTAGTGCCAAATTACACTGTCCTATATCCTTAATCTCTTCTGCCACGATTTCTCCTTATGCCCATATCTCTATTTTCTGTCTTAACTACTAAGCTGGTACACTTTGCTGACAGGAAAAAAGATTGGGATAGTAAACACAGGCAGGTGTTTCACCAGGCAGACATAGCTTTATAATAGGTTGTTTCTAGAATAATTAATACTGCAGTCCTGAAGGATGCCAGTTTTAGACCCTGGCACAGCAAGACAGCAGAGAGCCTCAGCAGCATTTTCTCTCAGTCTTTTCTCTTTAGTTTTCTCTATTACAGCATTCAGCAGCAGTTACTGGTGTGAAGGGACAAGAAAAGTTGCCAAACCTTTCTGTACAGAACAGAACAAAGGGGATCACTGCATCCGCTTTAATAGCCCTGATGCCAACAACAGTAATGCTGTGCAATATATCTGGGAGACAGGAGATGACAAGTTTGTTGACCGAAAGTTTCATGCTGGGATCTGGTATTCCTGTGAAGAGATTATAAATGGGGAAGGTAAGTAGAAATATGTACATTTACTTCAGAAATTAATCAGAGATTTTTCTATTTATTTGGTGTGAGTTTCCTCTTTCCTGCAATATCATGTATGTATTTTAAAAGAAAAAGTATCCTTAAAAAGTTGCTCTACTCTGGAAAGGGGGATCTTAGAGAGTACTTCCTGTTCAATTCCTAAAAAAAAAAATATATATTATTTTCTGTAAAGAACTTTATAGTGACAGATTATAGTACAGATGAAAAACGTCATACACTTCTAGATAAAACAGCAAGTTAAATTACTTTAACAGGGAAGTGTTTTATTCTTTCTGATGTTGTTACTCCTCTAGGCAAAAGTGAACATATTTGTCTTGAATGATGTTACAGGTGCAACATTAAAAGCACAATATGCTTCTTTGAAAAAAAAATATATTAAAAAATGGATTTTCATTTGACCAATTAATTCTGTGATACCTAAGTTTTTTCATGGATTTCCTCTTAAGCACAGGTATTTTCATTTTCTTACTGTGATCTCACCTTCAATAAAGGGAAGCACAAGAAGGTTATTTTCACCTTGCTATAACATAATTTGGAGACTCACTAATCATGAAAGAAGGCACTCGACTGGGTTTCATTCTTGCTATGTAAATATCAGTGGAATGAATGCAAATTGTCATAAAAGAGAACCTCAAGTTAATTTTGGATCTTTGTGTATGTGAATTGCTTAACTGGTTCTAGAAATAGTGTTTGTATGGTAAATACAAATCAGCACTTGATTTTTCCACTTATCATTCTGATTAGTTTAGCAGTGGCAAATTGAATGAAACTTCAGAGGAGTTGTCAGCTATCTGTGCAACAAAATGAAAATATTTTAATGGTTGACTTTCTTGAAGGACCAGTTCTGCCAGAAGATCTTGTACATCATGCAGTTTTAAGGGGGTAGATGTCATAGATCAGAGCAAGACATCTACCAGTGAAGACATCTTTTAGGTGGATATTGCTGGGATCATGGAATCCATCTGGAATTGGTCTGTCTGCTACGGCAGTTCTTATTTTCATACATGGTGCAGTTAGCAGCTGAAAAAATAAAAACAACAAACCACCCTGTATTTTCAGAGCAGAGCAAAATTAATTACAAGAGCTTTGTTCAAAGCAGCTGCACAGGGGTCAAGAGGTCACATGGGTTTGAAAATCAAAGCTTATAGGAAAAAAAAAAAAAACACACACACAAAAAAAACAAAGCAGTCAAGCTTGTAAGAAATTTGTGTGAGCATCAGTCTTGTTGCTGTACGGCAAACAGTTCTTCCTTCACAGGCAGGATGGCATGCAGTTTTGTAAATCATTAGTTTTCCAGTTCTGACTTTCACAGGTACAACCTTCTGGATAAAAAAAATAAAATTATAAGCCTTTCTCTAACTTTACCACAAAAGTGTGACTCTGTTTCTGCCTTGAAACAGTCTGAATGGATAAAGATCTGAGCTCCAGGAGAATGTCCACATACCAGGGACTCTGTGTGTACAAACACACATCAGAAATAGCTTATCGTGGTCATCTTAATCTGTATGTTTGTGATATATTTTTTATTTTCTGCATTCTATTAATCTGTTTCTTTAGATCAATACAGAATATATAATCATAATTAATTTTATTTTAAAAGTATGTTTTATTTTAATTCTTTTTTTTTTTTTTTTTTTTAGGTGAGAAATGTAGAAGTTTTGTCAGTCTAGCTCCAGCTGCTGATCGAGGTAAATATGCAATTTTTAAATATAAATAAAATGTTCCTGATCACATTAACCAATATAAATACTCCATATGTTGTTTTGAAAAAAAAAAAAAAAATGTGTGTTTTAATCCCACACAGTTTTTGTCCTTTATTTAGTTTTTAAACATCAAAATAAAGTCCACAGGACTTGAAATCTGAGTCAATGTCTTTCAAATCTACTCAATTTGAATGGGAAATTTAAAAAATGTATATTTTAATTATGAGAACTGAAAATCAAGATTTCTGAGTTTTTGCCACCTCTCTCCTCAAATCTCCAAATTCAGAGTTAGGACTTTGGGGTTGGCACTATACTGCCTGGAGAGGGCAGAAGGATAGGTAGCATGTGAAAAAGGCCAGGCAATGTGCTGAGGGGACTTCGGAGAGAAGTACTGTGGACTGAGCCAATCTTGATGACAGTCTGAATCCTCTTCCTGCACCCTACACAGAACTATAAGAAAGAATTTCCATTCATCAAGGTTTTGCAACCCAGAGATACCTCCTAAAAGCATAGAGTTAGCCTTGTTCTTTCAAATAACAGTTCCTATTCCTACAATGCATGCTTGCAGATACTATTGAAAGAGCAACCCTCCCATGTAATCCTTATAATTTAAATGGTTAAATCAATCATTTTGGAAGTGATGGGTCCTGAAAAAAAATCCTCCTTCTTCCCCATGGGGTTGAAATTGCATATCCAGGATACTGGCACTGGACTACTTTCTAGATCACGTTTTCAACCCCTGGGGAAAAAAGATGATATCTGAAAGCTAGCTCTCCCTCCCTCTATTGCATCTATGTCACTATACACAAATAATTACAACTGTTTATTGTATGAGAGCTGTTTATAGTATGAAAAACCATATAGTATGGTTCTTAGCCACAGAGTCATGATCTTCTAAAAGGAAAAGGAGGGGTGAATTGTGGGCCCTGGCCTGAGAGCAACTTACACATGAAACCACTGGTGGGCACAGAGAAGAAATTATCTCTGTGACCAGGAGAGTGGCCACAGGCATCCAAAAGTTAGATCAAGGGACCTAATACAGCACCTTGGTACCTGATAACCACACTGTGAAGCTAACCCTGGGCAGTGAATTACTGTGTGGAAATAAAGGTTCTTGTCCTGCACAAAGGAAAAGAGTTTGTGATCAGCAAAGGTGTATGACTGCAGTGTACACAAGACTTGGGATGCATCAGTCTCACTTTTTCTGAATTTATCATCCTTAGACAAGGCAATGTACACAGATGTTATCACAGTTACCCAGTGCATGTGTAACAATGGCTCACTATTCAAGAATATTTAGATGCAAGTTCTCATAGCTGGGGAAGCCCACACTGCTGGACAATGTAACATCTGGAGTTCCTGAACAAAATTATTTTATTTTATTTTATTTTATTTTATTTTATTTTATTTTATTTTATTTTATTTTATTTTATTTTATTTTATTTTATTTTATTTTATTTTATTTTTTACTGAGACAAAAATTTGTTTTAGAAATAGACCTTGCCCATGTATAGCTTGACAATAATAATCCATAGTAGTTACTTATAAATTACATCTTAGCAATGTTTTCATTTTAAATTTATGATTGTTAGCATATATATATATACCTAGTACATATATGCATATGAATGCATATTAGATCACTATTTGAATCTACAACTAGACGTCTGAAGACATACCAATTTGTTCTTAAGATGGTCTGTGAGATTCAGCAATCAGTTGTTGGCCAGCTCTTGCTACTGTATGGACACGAGAAGACTGCCTGCTCCAGCCAATGGGACATTATCATGTTAATAATAAAACAGCAGGCTAATAATCTTTCAAAGGAAGATTAACTTCTTGAGTAAGATGTAATCAACAGATATCCAGGGAGAACTGAATTAAGCAATACCCAGAACCATGAATCTCAGTGAAATCTGGAGAGCATTTGGGCACATGAAGGCTTCTCTGTCCAAAAACAAGAGCTTACCTGGTGAGAAACTAAACACAAAAGGAATATTTTAGTTAATGACTAGACCCTCAGGCCATGTGGCTGTGCATGTGGCCTTTGAAGTTTGTTAGATGAATGTCTTCTGTTTTGGTATAGTCTGGACACAGTAGCTGTGGTGTCAACAACTAGATAACTGGAAATTAATTCTTTTGTTTATGAACATTTATTAAAAATTTTCCCCCTTTTTAAAATTAATTTTGTTCAAGTTAATTTTAGGGTAACCACTGTGTATAAAAAATTTACTGCCTGACCTTAAACTTAAGTGTTGACCGTAAACTTAAGTGTACGGCAGGAACATGCAAGTGCTCTTCTTCTAAATGGCCAAATCTGCAGAGGGAATAACAATTTATGGTGTTGACCATGTTTGTCTTCCTATAGATGTTACAACAACAACCTCACAGTCTCTGACCATTTGTTTAAGTTTGTGTAAACAATATAAAAGAAGAAGAAATAAATGTTGAAAATACTGAATGACTGCTTATAATATCAGTGCTATTAATTTGGTTTTACAGGGGTTTTATGGCTGTCTATTGTAGCAGAGCTACTGTATAACATTTTGCTTCTGACTGGAGTTGTTCTTATGTCAGTAGAAATGTGTTGCTATCATAGTGTCATTGATGGGCTAAAGATCAACGCCTTTTCTGCAGTAGTCACCATACTTGCAGGTACAGTATAATATCTCAATTTATTACATCAAGAAAATTCAACATTGATAGATTTCTAACTGAAGACTAATAACAGTGTCCAGGATTAAAAACTATAACAATACCTATGGAGACACTGTTTCATTTATCCATGTTACTTCTTAATCCAGTGCTATTTAATCACTGAGATCTAGGCAAATTCAGTTTGGAAGAAACTTCAGAAGGTACCCTAGGCCAACCTCCAGCTCAAAGCAGGGCCAGCTCTGAGATTGGACAAGCTTGCTGAGCAGGACTGTATCCAGCTGGATCTTAAAAACCTGCAGACTCTTTGGGGAGCCTATTCCACTGCTTGTCTGTCCTCATGGTGAAGAAGTTAATATATCAGTACCTGAGCAATTTGGCCTGAACTCGGCATTGACCATGCATTGAGCTATTGAGCTCTGGAGGTTGAAGACTTGCAAAGGTGTCTTCCAGCCTGAACTACTCTGTAATTTTGTCTATGTTAAACAATTGTTACTGAGGAAAGTTGCAGTTTAAAAAAAAATAAAAGTAAAAAAAATTTCTGTGACCTTTCTGGGAAAAGTAATCCAAGCTTTACTGTTGGAAATGCTTATTCATGCCACATATAAAGTCTCAACTGCTACAGTTTTTCATAATTTCTTTTAGGCTCCCACCTGCAACAGACAGCAGGTCATTTTTTCCTCTTTTTTAGCTAACATTTGCACATTTTCATTTTTCTATCTCAGCTCCCTGTAGGACAGAGAGTGGTACCCAAACTCTATGATTTCTGAGAACCTGCTGGAACATCTCCTTTCTTCTGAATGATTTTCTTGAAAGGTGTCTAGGTGGTAAAAAAATGTGTTGTTTTTTTTTTTTTTTTTTTTTTTCTCACCAATTCTACTAATTACTCAAATTAGTCTCCATTATCTTTCTTGACTAGTGATTTATCAGTAGATTCCCTGAAAAACAGTTTTAAAATATTTTTTCTCCTATTGATCAGAGATTTTCTGTATTTTGAACCTCAGCTATAGACTTAGTAAAACAGTATGATTTTTAACTTGACTATAATAATAACAGTAATAATAATAGATTAAATAAGCCTACCTTTTCAGAGAAACATTTCCACCTGTATCTCTTGATCCATTGTCAAGTTTATTTTGAAAGAAAGGATAGTAAGCTTTGTTAAGTGATGTAAAGAGCGCGATGACCTCCTCCAGTCGCTCTGGCAGTGGAAACCACCATCTTGGCCAGCAGAGCCTAGTCCAGTGCCCGTAGACCCATAGTGTCTGCTCAGACCAAGAGACACAGCTGCCTTTCCCCTTTGCAGGTTCAGCCAATAGCAATGCTGAGCATGTGCCCCAGAGACACACAGGACACACAGACACACAGAGAACACTGACACAGCCACAGATAAGGCACTGCCTTGAACAAGGCAGTCCTCCACAGAGGACTCACATAAAACATAAACACAGACAGCTGAGTCCCTTTCCTCATCTTGGGCTGGCACAGGACCTGTGCAGTCACACACACAGCACTCTCTAGGTTTGCAAGCACACACACACTCATGGGTCTCCAAGTACAGCCCCTCTGTCTGTCCAGCGTGCCAGTCTAGATCCCTGACCCCCTTACCTATATCATGGCTCCCCTCTTCACTGGCTGGTCCAGCTTGATGCTTGCAGCTAACATGCAGCTCTCATACACATTCCAATTTTGCAATATCCCTGGAAGAACCAGCATTGACTCTCCACTCTCCTTACACCTCAGCCCAAACCTGAGGTCCTGCTGACTGGGTTAGCTTGAAGTCTGCTGGTGAATGCACATGGACAACCTCCCTATACCAGGTTGTCTGTGCATTCAGCCCCCAGAAGCCAGCACCACGCATAGAGGCTGTGATGCATAGCCCCATTTTGGCTGCCAGTGCAGAACCTGGCTCTCACCTGACCCATGTCAGCCCCTTTCCTTTCCCCCTCCCTGCTCTCCCCAGTGGTTGGTTTGGGAACACACACCTCTCCTGCCCCAGTGTCGGGGAGTAGAAGACCCTATTCACTCCAGCAGGTGCACTGGGACCCTACTGGTCCCAGTAGCTGACTCTGTAGGCCAGGCACCCACAACCCCAGCCTAAATCCAGTAGCTGCCACTAAATTCAACTCAGACTGGCCTCCAAGAAGCTGGTACTTAATCCTTTCAAGTCATATACACACACATATCATGCTTACAGTCACATTTGTCTCTGCTGACAGTTGTTTTTGGGAACATTTATCATTCTTGCTTCAGTAGCTGGTAGTGAAGGACCCCCACAGGCTCCAGTAGCTGGCACCACAGGTCAGGGGCACCCATACCCTCGCTCTGACTCCAGGAGCTGGCACCCAGTTCATTCACACTGGTCACCCCAGTAGCTTGCACCTGGGGCTCAAAGTCTGTAGGACCCTCCCTAGAACCAGAGAGCTATGGCCCCTCCAGCTACTGACATTAGGACTGTCACTCACTTCTGTAGCTGGCACCACAGACAGGGATGCCTGATTCCATCTTGACTCCAATAGCTGCTTGACTGTTGGAGTCAAGCATCAAATAGATGCTTGACTCCAATAGCTGGCACCAAATTTCACTCATACATACAGACCTCCGCGTAGCTGGCACTTAGTCTTTGCAGCCCACATACAGACAGGATAGACATTGTAAATATACAGAGAGATACATAAGAGAAAGTTTTCATATGAAAAGATGGTAGGACAGACTGCAGTGATCAGATGCAGGGCTCTGCCAGACAAGCACACTTGACTGACCCAATTTCACACACAGCCTGACTACAGTCTGCACCACCCCCCACCCTTTTGCTACTCACTGGTTCTCCTTCCCATGCACATACTGTCATGGTTCTGCAGAGCTTTACCAATCCCACACCCCTCCCAGTCCTGAGCCCCTTGGTCTATAGGATCATCAGTTGCAAAGTCCCAGTTGACCTTCTTGAAGTGGCACCTATAGTTTCTTGATAGCTAATCAGTCAGAGTGACTGAGAGGTTTGTTCCTTGTCATTGTCTCCATATTTATTTTGTCAAGTCTGTGTACTTTGTTTTCTGGTTTCTACCTTTTCTATTAGTTTCCCAGTTGACAATCTCCTCCATCAGATATTCTTACTGGAATAATTTTGTTCATATTCTCACATGCCCTCATCAATGAATCTGACTGACCAGGTTTGGTTTCTATCACTGCCTCCCATATAATTTATCAGTAAGGGTTGTGTTCCTATATATTCGTGTGTATAGCTGCCTTCCTTTCTTATTATCCCTTGTTGCACTGAGAAAAGGTCAGGAGGAGGGTTACACAGCAAGATTTTACTGGATGCTATTTATTTCAGATGTTCCCTGATTTTAAACATTTCTTGAGATAATACAAAGTTGAAAAACATGTCTTAGTTGTTTAAATCTGTTGTAAATATAAATCAAATCTAGTTGCCTTATCAAGGAAAGGGTTTAAGGTTTCCTTCACTCTAATCTGAAATGAAGATGTGATTTCTTATAATGACACGTTCCTTATTCTAGCACAAAAATGCAAATTAAAATTCAGCTACCGGAAATTGTAGCTACATAATTCTAACTATTGTGAAAACACACATTTTAAGAAAACAGTTATAATATTTAACCATTGTGTGCCAGTGTTTGATTTCCCTCAGTCTTTAGCTCAGACTGTATAAAATGTATAATGTATGTTCTAACTGATGTAGAATATGTTGACCTAAAAAAAGTCATAGTGTGAAATTTTATTCTTATACAAGAGCTAAAAGGAGGGAGCTCCAGTGAAAGATCTCATGTTCACACTCAAGTGTATACATCTCTAGGCAACCAGACTGGAGGATTTAGGAGAAATATTTGTTTTAACTCAGAAATGACTATGATATGCCATCTTTCTGGTGAGAAATGAACAATTCTTATGGTTGGACCAGATGATTTTGGAGGTCTTTTCCAACCTTAATGATTCTATAGCTGACATCAGTCCTCTAATCCCTACATCTACAGTTTAACATCTTTCTTCAGTTTATTAAGGAATGTGGTATCAGGGTGTCAGCTAACTACCAAAGTTGTGTTTCACACTATGACGCCCTTTGGCTTTATACTGTATAGAAGAGCTGTCTTGATTGCCTGTTTCAAGGAGTACCAGTGTTTCAGGGAAGGACATTTCCTAGTGACTACTGAAGACAGAACATGGTTAGTCCTCACTTGTTATGAACTAGACTGAGAGCCTCTGTGTACTAGCAATTGCTTTGTTTTGTAAGAATTCATGAAAAAGATCTACTTTGGGAACACCTAACAAATTGGGTCTTGTGAGTTTGGTGGGGGGCTGTCAGCTCTGAGAAGCTCATGTATGTTAGACAGTGGGATGTTTGATAATTTTAAAATCATTATGGATTTGTAAATGTAGCTAGGAACAACAACAACAAAAAAGTTCATAGGGAAGTTCACTGCTGGAAAATAAAATGTTAGGCTTATGAAGAGACCTTGTAGGAATTTTGAAAATTAAATTAATAAATATGCTACTTTCACAATTGAGCCTTTCAATGTTTTTTAATAGTCATTTAGTGATCTTCAATTTTTCATTCACCTCAATAATGTTGATAAATCTTGTTGCATTTAATGTACTGCAAAAGTGCAGGTACAAGCATTACAAAGGTACAAACATTACTTGTGCCTTTGAAAATCTTTCCACTGAAAGACAGGAAAATGAGGGAAAAGTGACCTATGCAATGCAACTGATCGAGACTTTGTTGTTATGGCTGATTCCTGCTTAGGGCTGAATTACTAAGTAGTAGGTTTTCAGATGGTGATAACAAATAACTTTATTGTTTTTCAAAATCTAAGGACTGCATGTCCCACTGCTCCCGTAGATTCTCAAAGCATACAAAGTAGGTGTCAAAGGATTGTACTAGTGATTGTACTGGTAAATCGATGACACATAAATACAGTTTGTATTTTTCAGTGTCTTACAGGTTCTTTGTAAAATATTCTTTAGGAGTTCAAGGGACAACTGCAATAAATCGACTAAGAAGAATGTCATCAGTTTACCTTTTCTAATAGTCTTTCATTATATTTTTTAGGTCTTCTGGGCATGGTTGCTCACATGATGTATACAACTGTATTTCAAATGACTGTAAATCTTGGTCCTGAAGACTGGAGACCTCACACGTGGGATTATGGCTGGTCCTTTTGGTACTTGTTGGTTTACATTTGGTTCTTCCATTACATTTCAGTCACTTCATCCTATATTCAAGAAATTTTTGTACTATAATGAATGGGTCTATGTTATTTCAGTCCTGGGAACACGGTTCAATATTTAGCTGTTTTTGTCCAAATTCAGTAGTCTTAGATTATTGCATAAAATGTATAAGCATGTGAATTTTGCATTTATCATCCTTTAGACAGTACTTTTAGACATCCTTTAGACCTCTGACTGTTCTGTGTGAAGCAGAGGTTCTTTTCCACACACATCAGATTACCCATTTTTATAAGACCCAGGTTTGGTACCTTTGTTTCCCAGGAAGACTGCCTTGTATAAGTTGCTTAGAACTTTGCTGGCCTTATCCATTTAGGATGAATGTTTCTTTAGCATGTGCATGCCTCAGGTTGTTGTATTTGGAACATTGCAGTCAAAATTATTCAAATTTTTAAGAACAGACTTGGGTAAAAGTACATTTTTTTGACCCTGTAAATAGTTGCATCATTTTCTGAGGAGGTCTAGTGAATTTATTAAAAACGAGGACTATGAAGTGGATTTTTCCTGTAGAGATGTCTTTGTTGTACCTTTGGAAATCCATTCAAATTTGATCAATAATGAACATTTGAATGTTCTTATGGCACTAGCTGGAAACAGCTGTCATTTTCCCAGCCATAACTGAGAAAAATAATAGGAACAACTGTATTTGGTTAACTCAGATGTCCATCAGGCCCAATCATTTGGGTCACTATAGCACAGCTCAGGCTGATTGTCTACATATCAGTACCAGCTCAACTGTCAGAACTATCACCAACATTGTCACATCTACCACTTCTGCCACTACAGTCAGCTTTCCCCTCCTGAGCACCTGTCCTTTCACTATATGGCACATACTTAGCAGATGAAGATTTCACAGCTGCCTTCTAGTTACTCTATGCAGGACCACTGAATGCCCAAAGAAATGCTTGTACCATCACGAAACTTTCCAAGACATCAGTACATGCATACAGAAAGACATTGAGGAAGATGGTGTCTCTGTTGTCTTTTTTTTTCCTAACCAATTGCATGCTCCTTTTTTCTATCAAGTTTCACATTCTTTCCGTTACTCAGCCTAAATGGTAGCTATGTCACCCTGTTTGATAATCTAAGAAGAAAATAAAACCATACATAGAGGTACCTCACTTCCTCCCTCCAGTTGTCTTCCTTGGTTTCTATCCTCTTATCTCCTTCCATGTGTAATATTGTCCCTCTTCTGATAACCTACATTTAGACCTCCCTTATTATTGCATGACCCTTTATCTCCAGCCTCCCATAAGTACTCTCCCAATGGCTGTTTTGTTTTTAAAACAAAAGTTTTAAAAAAAAGGAAGAGGAGAGGGAGAGGGAGAGGGAGAGGGAGAGGAGAGGGAGAGGGAGAGGAGAGGGAGAGGGAGAGGAGAGGGAGAGGAGAGGAGAGGAGAGGAGAGGAGAGGAGAGGAGAGGAGAGGAGAGGAGAGGAGAGGAGAGGAGAGGAGAGGAGAGGAGAGGAGAGGAGAGGAGAGGAGAGGAGAGGAGAGGAGAGGAGAGGAGAGGAGAGGAGAGGAGAGGAGAGGAGAGGAGAGGAGAGGAGAGGAGAGGAGAGGAGAGGAGAGGAGAGGAGAGGAGAGGAGAGGAGAGGAGAGGAGAGGGGAGGGAGGGGAGGGGAGGGAGGGGAGGGGAGGGGAGGGGAGGGGAGGGGAGGGGAGGGGAGGGGAGGGGAGGGGAGGGGAGGGGAGGGGAGGGGAGGGGAGGGGAGGGGAGGGGAGGGGAGGGGAGGGGAGGGGAGGGGGGAAAGGAAAGGAAAGGAAAGGAAAGGAAAGGAAAGGAAAGGAAAGGAAAGGAAAGGAAAGGAAAGGAAAGGAAAGGAAAGGAAAGGAAAGGAAAGGAAAGGAAAGGAAAGGAAAGGAAAGGAAAGGAAAGGAAAGGAAAGGAAAGGAAAGGAAAGGAAAGGAAAGGAAAGGAAAGGAAAGGAAAGGAAAGGAAAGGAAAGGAAAGGAAAGGAAAGGAAAGGAAAGGAAAGGAAAGGAAAGGAAAGGAAAGGAAAGGAAAGGAAAGGAAAGGAAAGGGGAAGGTTTCTTACACTATTTATGCAAGGAAAGAGAACAGATATCAAAACATGGGCATTAGTGATTTTAACTAACACTCCATTTCTAATCACCCTGGCATCCACTTGTGGCCAACAATGTCACCAAAACCATGACAAGGACATGGACAGGCAATGGCACAGGAAAAGACTTTACTGCTTTACCACTGGGAACTTCTTAACATCACCTTCCTAAGAGTCAAGGAAAACAGGGAATCAGGCCAATGGCAGCAGCTTTTCATCTCAACCACCAGACTCAGGGGAACAGCTATGCCTATGAGAACTGTTTATCTTCTGTCATGGATCTTCCACCTGCTACAGATTCCCCCTCTCCACATCCAGCCGATGTAGCGATGATTTTTCTTCCACCTGGCTCAGAAGGCATGAAGACCTTTTTCCTTTAAAACACAGGAACTGGTAGTGACAGGTAGGCTCAGTCTCTGGTGGCCCTGAATGTCTTTTCAATAAATCTCTTCATATTTCTCTTTCTATTCTTTGGTAGCTTTCCTGGAGGTTGGAAGATATTTCTGTTATTGGTGAGTCTTTCCATCTCCTTGTGTTTCTCACATCAATGCATCCTTACATCAAGAGACATTTTCTCTCTAAAGAGTTGCTCTGTTCTAAATTCCTGTAACATACTTCAAATGGGATACTCTGTGCAGTGATAGGAAAAATAATCCAGCTGAGCTTCTATCTGTATTTATTTTTTTTCCAGAGGAATAACTAGTTACTTCTTTAATAGTTACTCTTGTTCCAGTTGACCTGATTGATCTCCCCTTCGCCATTGGTCTCTGAGCAGAGTTCAAACAGTTAACTTCTTGAAGCTAAATTTCCACTGCAGCCAAACTCCACTTTATCCTCTGCCTCTCTCAGTGACATCATTTGCTTATGTCCTTCCTTGGTTCTCCTTAGTCGATGTTTCTTTTCCTTACTGTTTATGGAAAATAAAAAGTTCTGGTGAAAACATTGAAGAATCCCACCAATACCTTCTTTTCATTGTCAAAAGAAACAATTTACTCCTGTCCTTTGTTTTGTATATTTTGACACAGCATTGGTATATAGGAACACCTGTTCATAAGAGCTTAATTTCATTCAGTCTTTGGTAAGAGGCCTTTTAAAAAGTTTTCTTGAAAGCAGTTTGTTCCCTTTATTTCACTGGATCCTTCAAAGGGCTCTAACAGATTGATCAGGAACAGCATCTTTAACAAAAGCTGTGCATGAAACACGAAGTATCAGTTATATCAATTTGACTACTAAAGCTACAGTGCTTCAATTATTCAGCCAAAATACCTGCTACATGAGTCAGGCCTACTGCAGATCTGCCACTTTCATCTAATCTCAGGGGCTAAAACTTGGTGTCATTGCTGCCATCTTCAACTCCTCTCTAACATGGTTGTTTTAAGCCATAGGTTACATATAACCATAGGTAGGTCTGCTGTCCCATCTGTGCTTTGTTTGAATAAAGAAGCATTCTGTCTGCTTCTGCTGGCTTTTCCCTATTCTTGCTATTTCTTTGTTACAAGAGCACTTCCACTTATCCTCAGATTTGAGATAGTAATTCAGCGTATATTTTGGCTGACTTCAGGAGAAAATATAGCTTAAGCTGCTTCCTCTTCTTCCTGTTCCTAGAGGTCCTACATATCTACATGCCATAATCCACTGCTCTCAAACTCTCTCAAGACATCTGGATGTCTGATTACCCTGGAAACCAATCTTGGCTAAAAATAACACTCAAAAAGAAAAAAGAAATAAAGAAGGAAAGAGTTATTTAAAAAGAAAACATAAATGAGTTCATTGAACTACAGCAAGGATATGGGAACAAACAGCTATGAGGCAAATGATAAATTAACAAGAGTTTCTTATACTGATTTCTCCACTAATGGACACATTTTGATTATCCTGACCTTGCCATGTTAAGGACTCTGGTAAGTTTCTCCACTGTAAACTCTAATTCATTCTACTGTGACCATACTTTTGCATGCTAATCTTACACCTCTAGCATGTGTTGCCCACTCAGTGGTGCAGACATTTCCTGCATCTTTAGTAAATTGTACCATCTTTTTAATATTTCTGGATAACTGGCACACATTATTTCTCAGTGGCACCTGTGATATTTTTAGACTCAGTAACTGCACCTATCAATTTATTTTTTTTTAAGTATTCCCATTTTTACTCAGTTCCTCTTACTGATATTGAACCCTAAACAGAGTAAACAGAGAAATTAGAGTCAGGGTTTCATTAAACAAGAATATTAAATGTGAATGTTAGAAGCGTAGAGAGGTCCATTCTGTAAGTCAGGTATATGGATGGTCATTAACCAAATGTCTGACTTCCTCCCTGACCATGCTCCTCTTTCCATAATATAAACCGATACAATCACTTGTGTGCATTATTTTCTAAAATAAACTTGAAGATCTTGGATATGAAAATGTTCTGCTAATTTCTAATAAATCTTTTTGTTTATAGCCTCGCATGGGCTTCCTTCGCTTGCTGTATGGCTGCAGCTGTCACCACTATTAACAAATATACAAAAACTATTTTGGAATTCAAGCACAAAAGAAAAACACTGGAAAGGAGCTTAAAGATTAAATACAAGTTTCCAGATCATGCAGCTCCAGAGAAAGCTTGCAATGTGTATGTGAACTCTTTTCACAACACTACAGAGGACCCTGCACACCCAGTAAAAGACTTGCATCACCTGGCCACTATTTCAGTTCTGTAAATTTGAACCATATCTCAAGACATCCTGTGAATCATAATATTAGATCAGAATGAACTAATATTAACTAATAAAATGTACATTTGTGTTGCATTGGATATTTTTCTTAATGATAATAATTAAAAAATAGATATTCCCATGGATGTTTCAAGGAAGTCTTAGTGTGGGAAAAGCAGATTCAGGTGTTGTAGTTCAGAAAAAACAAAACAAACAAAAAAAAAAAAACAAAAAAAAAAACAATGATACAAGTTCTCTACTCCTCTGATTTTTAATCAGTCTAACTGCTAATACAAGGTATGTGAGTTTGTTAGTATTTCAGAGCACTATGGATTTCTCTTATTATTTTTTTTATTAGCACAAAACAACAACAACAACAATTCCACAGCCCAAAACCAACCAAAAAACAAACAAACAAACAAACAAAAAAACACAACACCGGAAACCCCACCAACAGCAGGGCAGCAAATAAAGCAGCTCACATGTTGTGCATGTCTGCATGGCTTGTAAAAGTTTGTTATTAAAAGTATAATCTTTCCAGGAAAATTGGTGTATTACAGCTTATGAGTCATGAGTTTTCACCTGAAGCATATGGGTAGGTTTTGCTGTGAAGTGAAAGAAAGGTCAATATGAGGAAGGAGTTTTCATTGTAATAAGTACTCATTTGAAAAAGCTGGGAAGATAATTGGAAATCTGGAAGGTTGTAGGCATCACACAACTCACATATGTAATTCTTTATATATCTTTCTGACAACTGTGTCAGAAAGAGTCAGAAAAATTTGATTAGTCTAAGAATAATCTACCGTCACATTAAGGATGGGAAAGTAGCATTGTTTTTAGTCCTCATAAATCAGGCATACCCAGCTGTTCTACTTTGGCTTCATCCTGGAGCTTCCCTGTGATATAGAATCATATGTACCAATTATGTTGGGCATGAATTTTTCTTCATTGTTATGTGAATCTTCCCAATGAGACCCCTAGGAAAAGTCAATTTTTCTGTTCTCCTTAATATTGAATGCTTCTTTCTGTATACCTCATATACCAAATGAGCCTTCATTTTTCAAGGTTCAAGTTTTGCTCTCTATTTTCAGTATAATAAAGTCCTTTTTATCAGCCTATATTTTCTTACAATCAACTGTTGGCTCCTGTTTTAAAACAGCATCTCGGTGTGTAGAACTTAAGAGTATCATTATGTCCTAAGGAGTTAAGTTATATGCAGTCTGCTAGCTTTATAACTGCTAATTTATGGTCATTGTGCACCATCACTTCATTCACATGATTTTTAGAAAGAGCAATGCCATTTCTTTCTCCTTGTCATTAATTTAGCATTTAACCTATTTACAACTTCTAAGCACTTACGGACACTTTAAAACAAAACAAACACAAGATGGCATCTCTGAACAGTGAATGGGGTAGGCTGTGTCCAGCCAGCTGGCAAGTTATTGTAGAAAGTTCCCTGGAACTTGCTAAAGGATCATAAAATCATAGAATGTCTTGGGTTGGAAGGTACCATCCACTAATCAGTTTGGCCGAGGCCCCATCCAACCTGGCTTTCAATGCTTAGAGAGATGGGGCATCCACAGCTCTGGGCAACCTCTTCCAGTGTCTTACTACTTTTACAGTGAAGAATTTCCTCCTAATGTCTAATCTAAATCTATTCTCTTTCAGTTTAACACCATTCCCCCTTGTCAAATCATTATCTATGCAAGTATAGAGTCCTTCTCCATCATTTTTATAAAACCTCTTTAAGTACTGAAAGGCTGCAATGGGATCTTCCTGGAGCCTTCTCTTCTCCAGGGTGAACATGCCCAGCTCTCTCAGCCTGTCTTCATAGGAGAGGTTCTCCAGCCTTCTGGTCATCTTTGTGGCCCTCCTCTAGACTCACACAGGTGTAGACAGGTCCACACCTTTTTGTGCTGGGGAGTCCAAACCTGGATGTATCACAGCAGGTTGGGCCTCATGAGTGCAGAGTAGAGGGGGACAATTACCTCCTTTGACCTGCTGATCACACCTGCTGATCACACCTCTTTTGATTCAGCCCAGGATTGAATTGGCCTTCTGGGTTGCAAGTACGCACTGCTGGCTCCTGTTGAGCCTTTCGTCCACCAGAACCCAGAAGTCTCTCTCCATAGGGTTGCTCTCAATGAGTTCTTATTCCAGTCTGTCCTCCTGTCTGGGACTGCCCTGACCCATGTACAGCACCTTGGACTTGTTGAACCTCATGCGGTCCACAGGCACCCGCTTCTCTGGCCTGTCCAGGTCCTGTTGAATGGCATCTCTTCCTTCTTTGGTATCAGCTGCACCACTCAGCTTCATGTTGAAGAGAAAAGGGATCTGGGAGTGTTGATTGATGCTCAGCTGAACATGAGCCAGCAGTGTGTTCAGGTGGCCAAGAAAGCCAATGGCATCCTGGCTTGTATCAGGAATAGTGTAGTCAGCAGAACCAGGGAGGTGATCATCCCCCTGTACTCAGCTTTGGTGAGGCCTCACCTCAAGTACTGTGTTCAGTTTTGGGCCCCTCACTACAAGAAAGACATCGAGGCCCTGGAGCATGTCCAGAGAAGGGCAACAAAACTGGTGAGGGGTCTGGAGCACAAGTCTTATGAGGAGCAGCTGAAGGGCTGGGATTATTTAGTCTGGAGAAGAGGAGGCTCAGGGGAGACCTCATTGCACTCTACAACTTCCTGAAGGGAGGTTGTGATGAGGAGGGAGTCGGCCTCTGTTCTCAGATAACTAATGATAGGACTCGAGAAAATGGCCACAAGTTGCACCTGGGGAGATTTAGATCAGATATCAGGAAAGCTTTTTCTCTCAAAGAGTGATCAAGTACTGCTATGGCATGCCCAGGGAGGTGATGTAATTACTGTCCCTCACAGTGTTCAAGAAGTGCCTGGACAAGGTGCTACAAGATATGATTTAGTAGCTTAGTGGGTAGTACTGGTGATAGGAGGATGGCTGGACTAGATGATCTTGTAGGTCCTTTCCAACCTTGTGTTTCTATGACTCTATGATTCTATTTTGTCTGCAAACTTGCTGAGGTTGGACTCAATCCCATCATCTATGTCATTGATGAAGACATTGAAAAGCACCAGTCCCAAGACAGAACCTCCAGGGACACTGCTTGTCACCAGCCTCCACCTGGACATAGAACCATTGACTACTACTCTTTGGGTGCAGCCATTGAGCAAATACCTTATCCACTGGATGGTCTACCCTTCAAATACATATTTTTCCAATTTAGAGATTAGGATGTTATGTGGGACTGTCAAAAGCCTTACAGAAGTCCAAGTAGATGACATCAGTCAGTCTTCCCTTATCAACATATACAGTCACTCCATCATAGAAGGCAACCAGACTGGAAAGAATGTCGGTTAGGCTTTTGTACCATGAAATACTGTGGTCATTTTATTTCAGATCATTTGACCCAGTTAAGTGTCATGGGTGTGACTTCTAAGTAAAATTCAGAGGCACAGATAAATAGAGCTACAGCTGTGTTGTTTACCTAGAGTACAGCAGAAGTTAATGAGAGAAACAGGCACATCAATGATGCAATTCATGTAATCCTAAAGTTTACATCAGATAAACCACAGGCTACAGGCACCTATTTCTTCCCATTGATTAAGAAGGGCATTAAGTGAGGTAAAGAGTGATGCAGCTCCTCCAGCCAGTCTGGTCCAGGACCTCTCCTGTCCCACCACTGGGATCCAGCCCAGTGCCTGAGGTCACAGGGACTCTGCCGAGGCTTGGGGACATGGATGCAACTTTTCCTTTTGCAGGTTCAACTGATAGCAAAGCTGAGCACATATCCCAGAAACACAGAGACAAGATGTTGATATAACTGGTCCCACAGGCTGCCCCAGCCAAGGGCTGCCTTCAGCAGCACTTACATACAGGACTCATGTAAAACAGACACAGACAGCAGAAACCCCTTCCTCCTTTCTGACCAGTAGAGATAGAAGTTCCCTAGTGAAGGCACAGACACACAGCACTTTACATGTTTCCAAGCACACATGTATTTGTGGATGCTCCAAATACCTGGCATTGTCCTTCTGTCTGTCCAGCATCACTACCCAGATCCTGGGCCTGCCTCGCAACACACACACACAGTTGTGGAGAGAGAGAGTGAATACACAGAGAGAAAGTTACAAAAAGATTTAATGAGTAAAATTAGTAAAAAGATAGGACAAACTGGGGTGATCAGGCACAGGGCTCAGCCAACCAAGCATTATGACAGGCCCATTTTTACATGTGACTAGCCCTTTATACTTTTTCTACCTATCTCTTTGTTCCCCCTTCCCCTGCATACACGATGAGTTTTCAGAGCTCGCCGGTTTCTGCAACCTCCCAGTACGGGGCCACATATCTTGGTTCACAATCTTACCAGGTTCAACTTTCATGGAAGTAGCACCTATAACTTGTTAGGAGTTAAAATTAGTAAATAATTAGTGTGACTGGGAGGACTGCTTCTTGTAATTGTCTCCCACTTTGGAAGTCTCCAGACAGATAACCCTGCTGGAATAAACTTTCCTACATACTCATATGCTTTCATAAGTTAGTGCGATAAACAAACTGTGATTTGTTTACCATCACCATCTCCTTTCTTATTATCCCTTATTGCCAAGGAATGAGGTCCTTGTCAAGGTACACTTAAAAGAACAGACACTCTCCTTCTACATTACCGTACAAAGGGAATATGGGAAGTTAGCTCTAGGTGGGCTGTCTCCAGGGCAAATGTCTAAAATAAGGCAAAAGTCTCCTAACTGCTAAGACTTTGCAGTCTCAGAATTCTTTTAAACTCTTTCTTACTTTAGGGGCATTTTTGTATAGAAATGTCAATTTTATTCACTAACTTTATTTTGTTTATGTGACATGGTTCTGGTAGCGAGGAGCTGCAGGAGTGGCCTCTTTGAGGAGTCCAGAAGCTACCCCATGTTAGATAAGGGCCAGTTCCAGCCAAATCCAAAGGGATCCACCACTGGCCAGAGCTGAGCCAATAAGCAACGTTAGTTGCACCTCTGTGAGTTCATATTTCAGAAAATAAACAAACAAAAAAAAAAAACAACACAAAAACAAACAACAAAATTTTTTTAAAAAAAGAACAACAAAACAAAACAAACTTGACCTGCTGGCCATGATACTTTTGATGCAGCCCAGGGTACAGTTGGCTTTCTGGGATACAACTGCACATTGCTAGCTCATGTTGAGCTTCTCATCGACCCGCACCTCCAGGTCCTTCTCCTCAGGGCTGCTTTCAATCCATTCTCCACCCAGCCTGCATTTGTGCTGGGATTGCCCTGACCCAGGTGCAGGACCCCCTTGGGTTTGGCCTTGTTGAACTTCATCAAGTTCGCACAGGCCCACCTGTCCTCAAGCCTGTCATTCTGGATGACATTCCTTCCCTTCTATTTGCTGACTGCACAATACAGCTCGGTGACATTGGCAAACTTGCTGAGGATGCACATGATCCCACTGTCCATGTCACCTACACAAATGTTAAACATTTCCAGTCCCAACACTGACCTCTGAGGAACACCACTCATTACTGATCTCCACTGGACACTGAGCCATTGACCGCAAATCGCTGAGTGAGCTCATCCAGCCAGTTCCTTACCCACTGAGAGGTCCATCCATCAAATCCATGTCTCTCTAATATAGAGACAAGGATGTCATGCGGAGCAGAGTCAAATGCCTTGCACAAGCCCAGGTGGATGATGTTGGTTGCTCTTCCAGAAAGGTCCACCAATGCTTTAACCCCCTACTAGATGTCCAGCAGATTTGTCAAGCATGATCTGCCCTTTGTGAAGCCGTGTTGGCTGTCACCAGTCATCTCCTTATTTTCCATGTGCCTGAGCCTAATTCACAGGAGAATCTGCTCCATGACCTTGCTGGGCACAGAGGTGAGACTGGCCAGCCTGTAGTTCCTCATTTTTATCCTCACTTATGAACTAGTATTATTATGAATAATACTAAGTTAGTATTATTAAGGAGTTTAAATAGAATAAAATATTGCTAAGTGAGGCACATAGATAATACCTTTTTATAAACTCATCTCTCAATATATTTTTTTATATCATCATATTTTTATATGCATTACACCTTGGGTATAGACAGTGAGGCAGATATGGAGAATCATAGAATCATAGAATGGTTTGGGTTAGAAAGGACCTTAAAGATCATCTAGTTCCAATCCCTTTTATGAGGACACCTTCCACAGGACCAGGTTGCTCAAAGTCCATTTAACCTGGCCTTAAACACTTCCAGGGATGGGGCATCCATAACTTCTCTGGGCAACCTGTTCTATTGCCTCACCACAATCACCATGAAGAATAAATTTATTCTTAATATCTAATCTAAATCTATCCTCTTTCAGTTTAAAGCCTCTTGTACTATTACTACACTCTCTAATAGTCTCTCTTCTGCTTTTGCTTTCTTGTAGGCCCCTATATGTACTGGAGAAATTAAATAGAAAATATGAAATATGTGATTTCCCTGGGGGTTGGTTGTGGGGAGTTCATAAATATCAATGGAGAATCCTTGTTCTCATTACCAAAAAACAAAAAACAAAAAACAAAAAAAAAAGCAACAAAAAAAAAAACAGCACTGGATTAGTAGAAATTGTGACCTATTTAAAGGGTCAACTAATCCTTCTTTCCCTCCAGACAGGATAAACTAAAGCTACATTGCTTTTTCACAGATGTTTCATTAATCTGTTCTTTAAAGCCTCCAAAGACAGGCATTCTAAAATTTCTGTGGCAATTTATCCTTGATACTTAACTATTCTTAGCAGAAATTTCTTGCCCTGTAAATCTCCTTAGTAATTCTAGTACATTGTCTACTACAAGAGAAATGGAGAACAGTTTAGTTCTATCCCCTAGGCAGTACATTTTAGGTATTTGAAAATAGTTCAGATATAGCTTTCTTCCGCTTTGTAGTTTAAAATATATCTTTCAAATATTCTTGAATATTTGAATTCTTTCAAATAATTCTTTCAAAATTTCTTTATAGTTCACAGGTGTTTCTTTAGCCTTTGTCTCACTCCTTTCAATTGTGCTTCTTCCACATTTTTAAAGTCTAGTATCCAAAATCAATGAAGAATTTCTGCTAATAACTGGGAAGTGCAAAATGGAACAGAAGGATTACTCACCTTATTTTAATGGTAAATCCACTCGTTTTCACAGCATAGTAGCATAATGTTGATACATGTTTAGCTGTGATGTCCTGATCCTTTTCTAGAGAAATTGTCAAGTTATCTTGTTTCTGTGGAGCTGAGAAGAGTTTGGCTATTGCTCAGACACTAAGACAAGAACAACTGAGAACACAGCAAATGATCATTTGAGGGAACAGGGTCCTGCTGAGGAGGAAGAAAATTAAACATAAAGTGAATGTTTGACTTCACAGTTAAGAAATAGTCATTCAACCCAAAATAAAAACCCAGATCTCCAACAGAAAATAGCTGGAGGTGCAGTCACTACTTCTGACTAATTGTGAAATGCTTCTCTGAGTGAAGTTTCTCATGCTTGTTTATTGTGGACAGAGCAACTGAACCAGAAATATGAGAAAAGGTTAATCTACCCACCAAATGATGACTACATATTTCCTTGCACTAAGATTTTCCTTTCACATTTGGTGATTCTCACTGATAGGAAGAGGTAGATTAGTGCAGCTGGTGTTGACCTAGCCACTATGATTAAGGATAACAAAAAATTTTTTTATAAAAATATTAATGGCAAGAGGAGGGACAAGGAGAATCTCCATCCTTTAGTGGACACGGGGTAGAATATGACTACTAAGGACAAGGAAAAGACTGACTTTCTTAATGTCTTATTTACATCTGTCTTTACTAGCCAGACCACTTATCCTCAGAGTACTCTGCCTTCAGACCTGGAAGCCTGGGATGGGGAGCAGAAGAAACCCCACAGAGTTCAGGTGGAAACAGTTCACAGAATCACAGAATCACAGAATCACAGCAGCACAGAATGGGTGGTGTTGGAAAGGACCTCTGAAGATCATCTAGTCCAACCCCCACCCGCAGAGCAGGATCACCTAGAACACCTTGCACAGGATGGCATCCAGGCAGGTTTTGAATATCTTCAGAGAAGGGGACTGTACATTCTCTTTGGGCAATCTGTTGTAGTGCTCTGTCACTGTCTCAGTAAAGTAGTGCCCTCTCATATTTAGCCAGAACCTCCCGTGCTTAAGTTTGTGCCTGTTGCCTCTTGTCCTGTTGCTGGGTATGACTGAAAAGAGACTGGCTTCATCCTCTAAACACCCTCCTTTCAGGTATTTATATATACATTAATGAGATCTCCCCTCGGTCTCCTCTTCTCCAGGCTAAACAGGCCCAGTTCTCTCAGCCTGTACTTGTGTGACAGGTGCTCCAGTCCTCTAATCATCCTAGGAGCCCTCCTCCGAACTCACTCCAGTAGTTCTATGTCCCTCTTGCATTGGGGAGCCTAGAATTGGACACAATGCTCCATGCATGGCCTCACCAGGGCCGAGCAGAGAAAGATGATCACCTCCTTTGAGCTGCTAGCAGCACTCAAATGCAACCCAACATCTGTTTGGCCTTTTTGGCCACAAGGGCACATTGCTGCCCTCCTGGTCAGCCTGCTGTCCACCAGGACTGCCAGGTCCCACTCTGCAGAGCTGCTGTCCAGCAGGTCACCCCCAAGCCTATAGTTGTGCTTGGGTTTATTCCTCCCTAGGTGCAGGACCCTGCACTTGCCCTTGTTGAACCTCTCAGACCAATTCTCCAGCCTGTCAAGGTCTCTCTGAATGGCAGCACAGCCCTCTGGGATACCAGCTACTCCTCCAGGCCTTGTGTCATCAGCAAACTTGCTGAGGGTGCACTCTATTCCATTGTCCAAGTCCTAATGATTTTATCATTCTATGATTCTATGATCCTTCTATGATTCTAACTGGTGTTGTTGTAGCAGTAAGTACACTTTGGTTTCATGCTTTAGGTATTAATGCAAACAAGGCATTTTCATAGAATCATGGAATCATAGAATCATTAAAGTTGGAAAAGACCTCCAAGATCATCTGGTCCAACCAACACCCTACCAACCAGTATCACCCACTAAACCAGGTCCCTAAGTAACAGGTCCAACCTTACCTTAAACACCCCCAGGGATAATGACTTCACCACCCTCCTGGGCAACCCATTCCAAAGCCTGGCTACTGTTTATGAGAATAAATGTCTCCTAATTTCCAACCTAAACATCCCCTGGAGCAACTTGAGGCCATTCGCTCTACTTTTTGTCAGTACCTGATGAACAGCAGGTGTTTTTTTATGATCTCTGAGTGCTGATGACATAAGGAAGGCCAGAGAAAGGTTTGTGAGACAAAATTTAAGCTCTTAGATGTGAAACTTAAGAACCTTGCATTATCTTTCTTTACAGTCTGATTAATCTCATGGGGTAAGAGAAAGAAGAGGTTAGCACTGAGCATGAACTGGAAAAATATGGTAGAAAGAGAAGCCCAATGACTAGGAGTGAAAGAACTTTGGGGATCTATGGAATTTACACTTTTAAGATGACTAATGTACATGCACATATTGGATATGTTGAGTAACCACCTCACACAGCAGAGTGGACAAGGGAACCCAATATTTTGTGGCCGCTAGAAAAACTTCTCAAAACTTGGACTTTGCACAACACATGCGAAAGAAGAACACATGCTAATAATCCAGGAAACATCTGTATGTCTGTTTGTGAATCCAAAGTGCTTATCTATCTTGAATGCTACATGCAGCTCTGGCCTCTCCATCTTAAAAAATTAAAATAATAAAATAAAATAAAATAAAATAAAATAATAAAATAAAATAAAATAAAATAAAATAAAATAAAATAAAATAAAATAAAATAAAATAAAATAAAATAAAATAAAATAAAATAAAATAAAACAAAATAAATAAAATAAAAAAGTCCTTGTCTTTTTTTTTAATATTCAAGGATAACCTCCTCCAAACTCAGGAGAGATGCATCCCAACAAAGAGGGACTGGAATTAGATGGTCTTTAAGGTCCCCTCCAACACAAGTCATACTACGATTCTATGGTTCTATGACAGGCAGGAGAGATGAGAAGGAGCTTTCGCCCTCTAGGTCAATGGATGAACATGGAGCTCCTGACCAAACTCAAGCAGAAAAAGGATGCCTACATAGGGTGGAAGAAAGCAGAGATATCGTGGGTGGGATACAGAGATATCGCCTGGGCAGCCAGGAATTAGGTTAGGAAAGCCAAAACCCTTTTAGAACTAAATTTGGCTAGAGACATCAGGGGCAAGAAGAAAGGCTTCTATAGGTATGTCAGCGATAAAAGGAAGGCTAGAGAAACTGTGGGCCCTCTCTGGAAGGAAATGGAAGATCTGGTCACCCAGGATATGGAGAAGGCTGAGGTACTCCATGAACTTTTTGCCTCAGTCTTCACCAACAGGAGCTCCAGCCACATAGCCCAGGGCGCAGAAGGCAAAGTCAGGGACTGGAAGAATGCTGAACTGCCCGCTGTAGGAGAAGATCAGATTTGAGACCAACTAAGGAACCTAAAGGTGCACAAGTCCATGGGATCTGATGAGATGCATCCACGGGTCCTGAGTGAACTAGTGGATGTAGCTACTAAGCTACAATCCATCAGATTTGAGAAGTTGTGTCAGTCCAGTGGAGTTCCCACTGACTGGAATAAGGGAAACATAACCCACATTTTTAAAAAGTGTAAAAAGGAAGACCCAGGGAATTATAGGCCGGACAGTCTCACCTCTGTGCCCAGCAAGATCATGGAGCACCACTCAACCAGGGTGTGGTCACTGCAGCCCAGACTGACTCCAGTCTTAACCTCTTTAATGAGTTCGTCTGCATTGGTGGGCACCAGGCCCAGTAACGTTGCTCCTCTGATTGGATTGTCTGATACCTTGACTGGGAAGTTACCCTTGAATCCAGGAGTCTCTTGAATTGCTTACAGCCTGCTATGTAGCTTTCCCAGCAGGCACCCAGGAGGTTGAAATCCCCCATTGTGATGAAAGCCTGTGAGCATGACACTCCTTGTAGCTAAAGCAAGATGGCCTTACAAGCAGGCTCCTCTTGATCAGGTGGCCTGTAGTAGAACACAACCGCAAGGCATGTAGTAGACCACACCCTCTTCTCTCTTTTCTGTGCTGCATGCATTGGTGTAGAGGCACTTCAGCTGGGCTATCGGTTACGCAACCTTTTCAGAGGAACGCTTCCTAATTGGTTTAAGACAGCTCCCTACAAGACATTATAGTAATAAGATAGCTCCCTTCAGATGCTTGTACAGCGCTGCTCCTCCCCTATCACGTCGGGGTTACCGTTGAAGGGATACAAGACGTGGACTCCTGATGGCTCTTGAAAAGGAGACATTTATTGCCCTTTTTTACTGCTACATGCGCTTTCCCTGGAGCCCCAAGTGCTGTCTACACGCCCGAATCTGTCATACAATTTTAGTTAGAGACCCTCAGACACGCTCCTCGAGCCAGCCAGCAATTGGCCACTGCCCAAAGCTCATCCTTAACACTGTAACCAATTAACTTTATCTCAATCTTGCTCAAGTTTTTGTTTCTACTGCTTGTTTCCTCATTATCTCTAATTCAGGGATGTGTGAAACAGCGCAGAGCCACCTGTGAATTCCTTTCCCACGGGAATCAAATACAAGGTGACAGGAAATAGCAGCCAAGCTGTTAATTTTAGCTTGTACTGTGCATGCAGTTGGGGTTGTGTTTCCTTTTTTTTTTTTTTTTTTTTTTTTTTTTTGACTATACACAGGGAATATAAATACAGTAAGATTTTGCATTATTTTTATGCCTGCTTTGCAATATATTCAGTGGCACGTGTACAGCTGAAAAGCAAAATATGTCTCTCAAATTGGGGCTCTAATGCCATATGTTTGTTTGTTTGTTTGTTTGTTTCCCTTTTCTCCTCTGTCTCCCATATCTCCCTCATTCCCCAACCTTTTGTTCCTGTAAGGCCCCATCAGTCCTAGCACTGGCAGACTATTCTGATAAATTGTTGCAGGTTCCCCAGGCTTTGATCTGCCAATTTATATTGGGAATCACTTCTTAAAACAGTGATGGGGACATTTTCCTCACACTGGTGCAATGTATCTTCTCATATGCACTAAATCCAGATGAGTGGAAGTTCCATGGATCAATGAGTGACAATGGCAGTGAATCATTTAGTGACTTACTTAATCATGTGAGTACCTTTAAGGGTGGTGAGGCACTGGAACAGCTTTCCAAGAGACATTGTGGATGCCCTGTCTCTGGAAGTGTTTAAAGCCAGGTTAGATGGGATTTTGAGCACCCTGGTGTAGTGGAAGATGTATCTGCCCATGGCGGGGGGGGGGGCTTGAAATTTGACGACCTTTATGGTCCCTTCCAGCACGAACCATTCTGTGATTCTATGATTCTTCATTGGCCCTTGTTGAAGCTGTGCTGGCAGTCTCACAGCACCTCCCTGTCCTGCGTGTGCTTTAACATTGCTTCCAGAATCATTAAGTGACCCATTAAGTGAATCATTAAGTGAAACATTGGTATATGGAAGCAGTCTCTTGCTTTACTCCACCCATAATAGTAGCAGAAAGCATTGACATTTGAAGCATAAATTTTATTCAGGTCATAAGCAGGGACAAGAGATGGACAAAATCAAACGTCCTCTTCTGTCTTCATCTTTTCCCTAATCCCTGAGGCAACAATGGCAAAGAACAGCTCAGGGAAGAAGGTGCGAATGTAAACTGCTGCTCTGGGGATAGGGTTGGCCATAAGTACCTCCTGCTTCTTACTATTCACTGTGCGCAAGACTTCTTCTGCCACCTCCACTGGATGCACACCGTATTCCACCTTTCTGAAAAAGACTGTAAAATCAAACAAAAGGAATGAGAAATACAGACTTGCAGGCACACCTTAGGCAATGGTAGTGAAAGGATATACAGTTGGTGCATCAGTTAAGTTAGTTAAGTTCCTACACACTTTCAATTTCTTCTCTTCCCCTCTTTCATATTTCCTGACCATACACTCTAAGATCTTCCGTAAGGGAATGAGCAACTTGATTGCAATTGAAGTCTTCCTTGTGATCGTACCCACCTCTACCTGTATGCACTGCTTTATTTATTTTCTCACATGATGTTTTCCCTTTACGTGTTCCTCCTTTTTTTCACCATGCTCCTCTTCTCCAATATCTCTTTTCTTTTGCTCCTCTAACCTGTATATCTTTTCTGTTATTTCCATTCTTTTCTTTGTGCTCCCTTCTTCTTCCTGGGAAAAGCTTCCATACTGCTATATGGGTCTCTTTAAAATATGTTCCTTACATTTCCAAATTGATGCCTCCCAATTGCCAGATGCTGGTTGGTGATGGTATGAATAGATGAATGTTGGATTCACAGTGCTGACAGAAATATCAAATTCTTCCATTTCAGCTCTAAGACAATCAAAAAAGCCTACAGCAGCATGTTTAGAAGCAGCATCTAAAAGAAAGAAAAGAAATATAAGGGTGTTTGGATGTATTGATATGAATATATGATAGTGTTCCATAAAGCATCGATGTTTAGAAAACTGATCAGGGAATGATTAGCCAAAAGACAGAAGAGTGGTCAATGATTTCAGCCAGCGAAATTTTCATATGACATTTTGAAAACAAACAAAAGCAAATGATATGTATAGGACTCATCCAGTATATGTATGAGTCTCCCTATGCGTATGAAAGAGTATGTGTCTGGTTCTCCCAGTTAGAAACATTAAGTTCGTGGTTCAAGAACTCTATCATCTCTGCAGTTTGAAACTGTCTTTGGTAGACAGACAGCTGAAACAGATGAGTCTCCACATCATATGATGCTGCAGTTTGTGACACATCAATGAAATACAGTGAGATACATAGCCATTCCTGGAATGCAGGTCTACTAGTGTTTTGCAAACAAATTAGGCCTTGGTTTTCCAGCAGGAATGACTGAGGTTTTTATTATCAAAGTTAATTTTAAAGTAAATGATTGTGACAGATGTTTTTTCAGTTGCTGTTGGCCCCTTTTTATTGACAACGGTATTAAGGGTAATAGTCTATGAATCCTGACCAAAAACTAGAACTTCGTGCTAAGAGCTGCAAAGCACTCATTCATCCTGTTTTTGACTTGGTTTATGCTGGAAAACCATCTGTCCAGAATACAATCTAAAAAATGTCATGCGAGCTTCAGGAATGGCAAGAAACTCCCTTCATTTGTTTTGAAATTCTACTTCTGTCAGTTTCATTTCATGCAGTATAGATATAGGTAGAGGTATTGTAAAAATTTTCTCTTTTATACTCGTGATTTTATACATCTAGAGCATATCCTGAAACAACTGGCTGTTTCCTAGATGAAAACCATTTCACATGTTCCATCAATGTGTTGTTTCTTTTCTGAACCTTTTTTGCAGTTCTTACACTTCCTACTATATTACTTTTGTAATTGATATATCAGGAAGACACTACCAAGCCTGGTAAAAACAGAAGGTTACCACCCATTAGTACTCATGTACGAATATAGAACAAATCTGCAACAAGGTCTGAAATATCAAAAGGGATTTTATGTCCCTTAAAAAGATGTTGAAGGGATCAAGTGTGCAGGTAGTGTTCTCTTTCCTCCCAGCTGGAGAATGGGACCGAAGAAGAAGGACATGAATGGATCAGGTGAATGATTGCATGTGTGGCTGGTGCCATGCTCAAGGTTTTCGGTTCTATGATCTGAGGCACACCTTCAAGGGATTCACCACTGTTTAAGTAAACTATAATTGTACCTTAAGAAAAGTACAAAAGTACAAAGTACAAAAAGTGAGAATACAGAAGAACAGGCAGTAGTATTACAATTTCTGCCACCTTGGCACTGGCTACAACACTGCAGCCAAGTCATTACTTTAGGTCTTCATGCAGCTATGTGATTAACTCAATCCAGATTATGAAATACCATGCTGAAGCATTTTGACAGTTTCTGCCTCATCTGTTTTCATCTCTGGGTGGTGAAGGAAGAATTATATTCCTCACTGCCCTGTCAGTTTCATGAGAGAAAAAACATTAATGACTGATATCTCATAGGCATCTTTTAGGGATACTATCTTGTAGGGAGTTATCTTATTACTATAATGTCTTGTAGGGAGCTGTCTTAAACCAATTAGGAAGCGTTCCTCTGAAAAGGTTGCGTAACCGATAGCCCAGCTGAAGTGCCTCTACACCAATGCATGCAGCACAGAAAAGAGAGAAGAGGGGCTGGAAACCACGGTGTAATTTGAAAACTATGATCTAAATGCTATCAAGGAAACATGGTGGGAAAAATCACACAACTGGACAAGACCAATTGAGTGTTACAAACTTTTCAGAAGAGACAGGCAGGGAAGGAGGGATGGGATGTTGCCCTCTATGTTAGAGAATGGATTGATTGCAAAGAGATGCCTCTGACAAAGAGCTATGGACAGGTTGAGAGCTTCTGGGATAAAAAAAAGGGCCAAACAACTTGCGGTTGTGTTCTACTACAGGCCACCTGATCAAGAGGAGCCTGCTTGTAAGGCCATCTTGCTTTAGCTACAAGGAGTGTCATGCTCACAGGCTTTCATCACAATGGGGGATTTCAACCTCCTGGGTGCCTGCTGGGAAAGCTACATAGCAGGCTGTAAGCAATTCAAGAGACTCCTGGATTCAAGGGTAACTTCCCAGTCAAGGTATCAGACAATCCAATCAGAGGAGCAACGTTACTGGGCCTGGTGCCCACCAATGCAGACGAACTCATTAAAGAGGTTAAGACTGGAGTCAGTCTGGGCTGCAGTGACCACACCCTGGTTGAGTGGTGCTCCATGATCTTGCTGGGCACAGAGGTGAGACTGTCCGGCCTATAATTCCCTGGGTCTTCCTTTTTACACTTTTTAAAAATGTGGGTTATGTTTCCCTTATTCCAGTCAGTGGGAACTCCACTGGACTGACACAACTTCTCAAATCTGATGGATTGTAGCTTAGTAGCTACATCCACTAGTTCACTCAGGACCCGTGGATGCATCTCATCAGATCCCATGGACTTGTGCACCTTTAGGTTCCTTAGTTGGTCTCAAATCTGATCTTCTCCTACAGCGGGCAGTTCAGCATTCTTCCAGTCCCTGACTTTGCCTTCTGCGCCCTGGGCTATGTGGCTGGAGCTCCTGTTGGTGAAGACTGAGGCAAAAAGTTCATGGAGTACCTCAGCCTTCTCCATATCCTGGGTGACCAGATCTTCCATTTCCTTCCAGAGAGGGCCCACAGTTTCTCTAGCCTTCCTTTTATCGCTGACATACCTATAGAAGCCTTTCTTCTTGCCCCTGATGTCTCTAGCCAAATTTAGTTCTAAAAGGGTTTTGGCTTTCCTAACCTAATTCCTGGCTGCCCAGGCGATATCTCTGTATCCCACCCACGATATCTCTGCTTTCTTCCACCCTATGTAGGCATCCTTTTTCTGCTTGAGTTTGGTCAGGAGCTCCATGTTCATCCATTGACCTAGAGGGCGAAAGCTCCTTCTCATCTCTCCTGCCTGTCATAGAACCATAGAATCGTAGTATGACTTGTGTTGGAAGGGACCTTAAAGACCATCTAATTCCAGTCCCTCTTTGTTGGGATGCATCTCTCCTGAGTTTGGAGGAGGTTATCCTTGAATATTAACCAGATTTTTTGGTCTTCTCTTCCCTCCAGGACTTTGTGCCATGGCACTGTATTGGGTTAATGTGGCTTATTTTTATTTTTATTTTTATTTTTATTTTTATTTTTTGGGGGGTAGGGGGGTGGGTTGTAGGAGTGGCCTCTGTGAGAAGAGTTAGATAAGAGACAGTTTTAGCTGGCTCCAAAGGGACCCACTGCTGGCCAGAGCCAAACCAACAAGTACTGCACAACAGCATCTGAGAGAGTGAGGAGTTAGGAACAGCACTGCAGACACCAAGGTCCATTAACAAGGAGGGGGAGGAGGTGCTCTAGGCACTAGAGTAGAAGTTCCCCTGCAGGCTGTGGAGAGGAGCATGGTGGAGCAGGCTGTTGCCCTGCAGACCGTGGTGTACCATGGTGGAGAAGGTTTCCATGCTGCAGACCATGGAGGAGCCCATAGTGGAGCAGGTGGATTTGCCTGAAGGAGGCTGTAACCTATGGAGAGCCCGTGCAGGAGCAGGCCCTGGGTGGGAGCTGCAGGATGTGGAGACGAGACCACTCATGAGCAGGAGATCTGAGGGGAGCAGCTGCTTGTGGGGGACCCATGTTGAAGCAGTTCTTGAAGAGCTCCTGCCTGTGGGAATCATAGAATCATAGAATCATAGAATATCCTGAGTTGGAAGGGACCCTTAAGGATCATCAAGTCCAACTCTTGACACCACACAGGTCTACCCAAAAGTTCACACCATGTGACTAAGTGCACAGTCCAATCTCTTCTTAAATTCAGACAGGCTCGGTGCAGTGACCACTTCCCTGCGGAGCCTGTTCCAGTGTGCAACCACCCTCTCTGTGAAGAACCTCTTCCTGACGTCCAGCCTAAATTTCCCCTGCCTCAGCTTAACCCCGTTCCCGCGGGTCCTGTCACTAGTGTTAATGGAGAAAAGGTCTCCTGCCTCTCGACACCCCCTTACGAGGAAGTTGTAGACTGTGATGAGGTCTCCCCTCAGCCTCCTCTTCTCCAGGCTGAACAGGCCCAGTGACCTCAGCCGTTCCTCGTACGTCTTCCCCTCCAGGCCTTTCACCATCTTCGTAGCCCTCCTCTGGACACTTTCCAACAGTTTCATGTCCTTTTTATACTGTGGTGCCCAGAACTGCACACAGTACTCAAGGTGAGGCCGCACCAGCGCAGAGTAGAGCGGGACAATCACCTCCCTTGACCTACTAGAGATGCCGTGCTTGATGCACCCCAGGACACGATTGGCCCTCCTGGCTGCCAGGGCACACTGCTGGCTCATATTCAACTTGCTGTCTACCACGACCCCCAGATCCCTCTCTTCTAGGCTGCTCTCCAGTGTCTCATCGCCCAGTCTGTACATGCAGCCAGGGTTTCCCCGTCCCAGGTGCAGGACCCGGCACTTGCTCTTATTGAACTTCATGCGGTTGGTGATCGCCCAGCTCTCCAACCTGTCCAGATCCCTCTGTAAGGCCTTTACGCCCTCATTTGAGTCCACAACTCCTCCAAGTTTGGTGTCATCAGCAAACTTGCTCAAAATACCCTCTATTCCTACATCCAGATCGTTTATAAAAATATTGAAAAGTACCGGCCCTAAAATGGAGCCTTGAGGGACCCCACTGGTGACCGCCCGCCAGCCTGACACAGCCCCATTTACCATAACCCTTTGGGCCCTGCCCGTTAGCCAATTGCTCACCCATCGTATGATGTTTTTATTTAGCTGTATGGTGGACATTTTGTCCAGTAGGATCCTATGGGAAACCGTGTCAAAAGCCTTGCTGAAGTCCAAAAAAATCACATCAGCTGGTTTCCCTTGGTCCACCATACGGGTGATCTTATCATAAAAGGAAATCAGGTTAGTTAGGCAGGACCTACCCTTCACAAACCCATGCTGGCTGGGACCAATGACTGCTTTGTCCCCCAGGTGCGCCTCAATAAGTTCGAGAACGAACTTCTCCATGATTTTACCAGGCACTGACGTGAGACTGACAGGCCTGTAATTGCTAGGGTCTTCTTTCTGACCCTTCTTGAAAATCGGCACAACATTTGCCACCTTCCAGTCTACCGGGACCTCTCCAAATTCCCAGGATCGTTGAAAAATAATTGAGAGAGGTTCCGCGATGACGTCCACCAGCTCTTTCAGCACCCGGGGATGAATCCCATCCGGACCCATGGACTTGTAGGGAAGGATCAGTTTGGGAAGGATGGCATCCCATGAGAGGGACCACATGCTGGAGCAGGGGAAGAGAGTAACTATGAAGGAGCAGTGGAGATGAAACATCATGGACTGACCACAGCCCCTGTTCCCTGTTCCCCTTGCATCCTCCTGCCCCCCTTGCTTGGCAGGAGGATGTAGAAGAGGGTGGATGGGGAGAAGGTAGTTTTAATTAATTTATTTTTTTTCCAGTTTCTCACTGCTCTAGTTTGTTAGCAATAGGCATCACATTAATCTCCCAATGCTGAGTCTGTTTTCCCTGTGATGATAATTGTTGAGTAATCTCTCTGTCCTTATCTCAACCCTTGAGCTCTTTTCTTCATATTTTCTCCCCCTTTCCCTTTGAGGAGGGGAAGTGAGAGAGCAGTTGTGGTGGAGATCAGCTGCCCAGCCAAGTAAAACCACCACACCCACATCAGGAATCATAGAATCATAGAATAATTTGAGTTCTACCTTCTTTTAGTTCAAATCCAGTATCTTTCTGTGCTATCGCTACACTCCCTGATAATGACTCTCTCCCCATCTTTCCTGTAGGTCCCCTTCAAACACTGGAAGGCTGCTGACACGTCTGTGTCTTGTGCTGTGGATCCTAGAGCTGAACACAGTACTCCAGGTGGGGTCTTATGAGAGCAGAGAAGAAGAGGAGAATCACCTCTCTCTACCTTCTGGCCACACTTCTTTTGATGCAGCCCAGGACACAGCTGACTTTCTGGACTGCAATTGCACATTGCTAGCTCATGCTGAGCTTCTCATCCACCAGCACCCAAAGGTCCTTTTTATCATGTGCTGTTTTCAAATAATTCCCTACCCAGCCTGTATTTGTGTTTAGAATTGCCCCAAAACAAGTGCAGGACACTTATACTTGGGCTTGATCCCTCTGGATGGCATCCTCCAGCACCACACAGTCTGTTGTCATTGGCAAACTTTCTGAGGGTGTACTCAATAATTCTGTGATCATAATTCCTTTGAGATGGAGGCACCGGAATTGCCCACAATGTTCAATATGTGGGTGCTGTATAGATTTATACAAAGGCATTATGGTAGGATTTTTTTTCTCTATTATTTTTCTTACAGTTTCTGTCACTGTAATTTGCTTTCATGAATCCTTTCATGTATGTGTCACAATCCCAAGGTCTTGTGGGACTTCTGTTTCAGTCTGTCACCTACTCTGACCTCATGTCTCAGTGAAAATTCTCTATTTACATCTATCTTATATATTCTGTCTATCTTTGTATTTTATGAATTGTAAGACCTTTCATCATAATTCAAGACAGCTTAGCTTCATTAGGACCTTTGAGTGAAACACCTTCCTGAAAATTTTATGGAAAGCCAAGCAGAATGCAATAAATGCATCTCCTTTTATTCTCCTGTAGAGAACTCCATTAAGCGCATGAGTCATGAGCTCTCTATACAAAGCAGTAGTTAATCTCTACCATTATGTTATATTTATACAGTTACTTTCTTGTTTACTGTTTCTACTAAAATACCCAGTGCAGATATGTACTAGGTTTGGCTGGGATGGAGTTAACTCTCCCCACAGTGAGACCATGAAGTGCTGTGCTTTGCACTTGCAGTTACAACGGTATTGATACTGCTCCAATGTTTTGGCTACTGCTGAGCAATGCTGGCACAACATAAAGACTGTGTCTCCAACCTCCACCCTCACACCTAAAGGCTAGTAAGCTGGGTGTGGGCAAGAAGTGGGGAAGGAACTTTGCCAGGACAGCTGATCTACACTGGTTAAAAGGTTATTCCACACTGTATGGCATCATGCTCAACATAAAAGCTGAGGAAGGGGAAGAAGGGAGGGACTCTCATTATGAAAGTGTTGGTTTTCCAAGCAACCACTATATATATTGAGGCCCTGATTCCTAAAATGTGGCTGAACATCACTTGCTGATAGGAATAATTTTCTCCTTTTCCTTCCATGCGGCCTTTGCTTTTTTTATTTTTTCCTTTCCTTTGTTTTCTTTTTCCCCTTCCTTCTCCTTTAATTGAAATGTTTCTCATTTCAATCCATGAGCCATTTTTCATCATATTTTCTCCCCCTATTCTTTTCAGGAGGGGAGTGAGAGAGCAGTGTGGTGGAACTTAGCTACCTATCAGTGTGAAGCCAACACAAGATATTAGAACTATAGGTCTATTGTCCCCTGAATCCCTCCCAAGAACTTAAAAAACCTTGCTGTCACATTTGATACCTTCCTATCCACAGGCACCTTAGGCAGAAATTAAGCTTCACAGTACTTTAACTGTTTCTCCTTGAGTTCCACTTCTTATTCTTACTGAATAAGGATGCAAATCGCCATTTTTAATAACTAAATATTCATGGAATATTCACAATTTACACATTAGAATGAATATTTTATAAATGTATACTTTTGAATTTATGTTATATGAATGTATAACTTACAAGCTGCACGAAATGGGATTCCTATTTTTCCTTGGATACTATTAATTAGAACAATTTGGCCAGTTCTTCTTGAGATCATGTTGGGAAGAATGGCTGAAAAAAGAAATAGAAAGAAAAAGGCAAGAAATTAAAAGAGTGCAATATATTTATTGGGGAAAAAAAAGTGACAGCTGCATTAAAGATAGCAGCATTTTAACAAATTATAGAATCATAGAACATCCTGAGTTGGAATGGCCCACAAGGATCCAAGTCCTGACTCCACAGAGGGTCTTCTGCCCTATTTGCTTCACTTAACAACATTTTGGAATTGCATGTTCCTGTGTTCTTAAGAGGTTGTATTTAAAAAGCGATCAGCACTGGTGGGCCTCAATACCTTCAAAAGCTGTTTCCCAACAATCCTCACTAACTAGTTCCCCGAGCAGCCTTAAATCTGCTCTCCCAATATCAAGGGATGAGGTTTTGGTGGCAGTTTTCCTCTGTTACCAAAGGTCCCCTCCTGCCTGTTGGTGAGAGGGAAGGTTGTGTTGTGGCTGGCTGACAAATGTGTCTCAGGGATGGTAGTGTATGATTCCAACAGTCATCTCCTTCTCTGACTCCCTGATATTCCTCTTCCTGCTTACCTCCTCACAAAGCTCTATCACCACACTGAGCAGTTCTTCTACCTGGGCACACCTCCCACAGGTGTATTCACTGCTGTTGTCAGATACTGACAGAAAACTTGGACACACCCTGCAGTCTGAGACCTGGATGGCTGTGTATGTTGTTTTGGGAGCTCTGTCTGGGTAGCTGTGTTGGTTACTGTGGCTAGAGAGGCCACAGCGGACATAGCTTTCTGCTAGTTGAATACTATGACTGAAGCTCTTTGCCAGCAGGTTACAACTGCCATTGAAAGTGGCAGAGTGACAGTACCTGCCCTGCATGCTTTAATGTAGAAATTGCCATACAAACTACTGTGCCACACCCTGGCTGACACAACACACCCTGTTTGCCTGTCCTTTTCTCAGTGATCCTGGTCACTGTCAATTACTAGGGCAGCCTTTTGTTGGAGTAGGCGTGGCTGCCATTACTGCTGGCCCACTCCCACACCTCGTCAGCAAGATAGCTATCTTGCAAGAGCTACCTGCATCTGTGCTCCCCTGTGGTTTTCCTGGCTCAGGAAACACACTGCAAACTTTTGTCCCTTGCTCTGCTGTGGAACAGACCTGCACCAGAGCTGATTGCCTCGGTGAATGTTTTGAAAGTAGGTTTGAATGAAGGTTTTCTCCACACTGCAGTAAAAAATATCACAAAATCTGGTAGCTGGAAATTGAAGATAGTCATTGAAAGCATCCAGAAGAGGGCAACAATCCTGGTAAAAAGACTGGAAAATGTCTTATAAGGAGAGGCAGAGGACACTTGTTTGGTTTGGTGTGTAGAAAAGTCCAAGAACTGACCTCTTTACTTTCTACAAGTTCCTGAGGAGAACAAGTGGAGATGGAGGTGCTGGTCTCCTTCATGATAACTGATGACAGGACGTGCAGGAGTGGCACAAGGCTATATCACAGCAGGTTCAGAGTAGGTATAAGGAAAAAAAATCTTTACTGTGAAAGTGGTCAAGAATAATTTTGTTTTAATATCGTGGAACTGAAGCTACTGAGTAAATGCTGTGGTACTAAGACAAGGAAAAAGGGCAAAGAGTTTGAAACCTTGTGAAATTTTAGACTTCCCAAGAAAAATCAGACTTCTCTGGAATGATAAACAACTCAAAAAAGGCAAAAATGCTTTAAATAACTTTTGACTGATCTTATTAGGGAGCAGTGAGGGCCAGCTGTCCTATATAGGAAGACAAAATGGGAGCAAACAGTCCCACAGGACTGTGGTGGCCAGAGCTGGGTGCTCATAACATAGTCCATTGGCAGTCCCAGGCAAGACAAGCCATGAACTAGGTCTAAGGTTCATCCAGAAGGCAGACCACAGACAGGTATATGTACAACAAATCCCAAGTAAGCACTGAAGGCCTAGGCCTCAGCTGAAATGAGTATTCTAGGCTTATAGGCAGAGGGTGAGAGGAGGGCCTCAGGAGAGGCTTCTCAGGGCCATTACAACTTATTGCTGTCAACAGGATTCCGTCTTGGCTTAAATTTTTGGGTTAAAGCTTCAACACATTTCATTATGTGAGATTAAAAAATGGTTGGAGACAGAATCTCAGAGATTTTTTAAATCATAAGGAAGAGCTTTAATGGACAGAAAATACATTTTTCAATTGTTCTGGATTTAGCAAAATGAAAACAAAATCAAAACAAAAATTGAAGAAGAAATAGAAGGCAGTTTCAGCTCATTCCTAGTGCAAATCAGCATACAGGCTGGAAGAAAAACAGAAAAGTACTCTTGGAAAGATTGAAAGCTGGTATCCTATTAAGCAGACTGGTCAAGAAGTGTCTAAAATTCCAATTAGAAAGTCCACTTGAAATAACAGAGTGACTGTATGAGTTTTGTTAAATTAGTTTATATAATGGCTATGTTTGTATATAAAAAGAGAGGAAAGGAAAATGTGTTGTCACATCATGAGTTAGAGAAGCCAGACAGATGCAGCTGAGAGGAAGGTAAAGACAGGTACTGAAGAACTGATGCACATTTTTCTATTGAACCTATTCCACATCTGATTCAAAAACAGAATGCCCAAGGAAACAAGAATGGAATATGGAATGGAATGGAATGGAATGGAATGGAATGGAATGGAATGGAATGGAATGGAATGGAATGGAATGGAATACCTAGGGAAACAAACAGCAGGCGGCCATTTGTTTCTTTAGTGTTTTCCCAAGTGCTGAGATCTCAGTAATACACTGAACATGATTATTGGAATGATGTTTTGAAGGTCTTGGGACTACAAAGAATAGGAGTAAAAGATAAGGAAAAAAAAAAAAAAAAAAGAGGAAATGGACAAAAACATAATGAACAAAGCTTCATAGATCTTCAGAGTGCCATGATGACATGTTGATATTTTAAGGACTTAATTCTGCATTTTTCAGGATCAAGCACCTCCTCAGTTCTAAGCATTTCAATACCTCCCTTGAAACAACAGAGAAGTTAAATCTGAAGTTATTTGTGTCTTGGTGTAACTTGTTGAGGTCTGCTCCATTCACTCTGTGCCTTCTAGACTGAACTTGGATTCTACATGCAGATTTAGGTACATCAAGGTTTTTTATTTGTCAGCTTATCTGTACCCCTGCAAGCACTTTGAAAATAGTTATATTTGTAACAAAGGTAGCAAGCACATAAGTAAAAGAGTCACCATAAACAAAACATAATAATTAGACATTTATATATACATATGTGTGTGACTTTCAAATGCCTGCTTATTTAGTCATCTATTTCCAAGCCCAGGCAGTCTGATTTTGATCTCATCACCTCGGTCCACTTTCAGTCCACCGATTTTCACGGACTTGTTCTGGATTATGGCAAAGCCAGTGACTTGGATCTCAAGCTTTAAGTAGTAACAGGAAAATGGTAAAAAAAAAATAATAAAATACCTTTGGTTAATGTTATAGGTCCAAAATAGTTGGCATCCATTATCTTTTTATCAAGTTCCAAAGATATGCTCTGCACTGCTCCTTTTACCTTCATACTTGCATTGTTGATCAGTACATCCACACAGCCATAGCAATCCAGGATTTCCCTAGCTACATCTTGAATGCAGTCTATGTCTGAGATATCCAGAAGAATGAGCTTTGGTGTATAAGTCTAACAAAGAAAAGAATTATTTCAAGGACTCCTGTTTTATAAAAATGTATTTCTATTTGCTTAAAAAGAAATTCTTAATAATTTACCACTATATCTGAAGAAAATGTTTTTACCACTCTCATAAAAACCTTGATTTTTTTTCTTATTAACCCATTCTAGAAACAGTGTAGCTCAGCAGTAAGTATTCATGTACTCTGATATTCAGATGTAGGTGCATAAAGTAGAACATCATGGGAAGGATAGGTTGGATTGATTCTATCCCACTGAGTTTTGTCTCTCTGTTTTGTAATCAGTGAAGGCACATAGATACCCACTAGGGTGACTCCTAGCACTTCAAATGATGGTCTTTTCATAAGCAGCCCTCTGGAGAAATTTGCTGACCACAGAATCAATCTAGGATATAGTGCTTTGAAAGAAGATTTACATGTACATGAAGGGATTGAATTTACAGAGGGAATGTAAAAAGTAGGAATGGTTTGTTTAATTATATGATATCCAAACTGATACTCTTGTATGATTGCTTGCAAAGACGACTTTTATGTAGCAAACAAGTGAAACACTGCAGAACAAGGGCAAAATGCAAGTATCTCTTGGTTTGATGAACAGAGGCTATAGAACGTTTGATGTCTTCAGGAACACCTATGCCCGAGAATGAGTTAGGCATCTGTTGATCATGGAAGGAAAGCTTTTCCATGAACTTCAATAACCACCTTCCAAAAAAGTACCTTTGGCAGCGTGGGCAGACTTTACAGGTCTTGCATGTCTACTTACATAGTGACCCCGTAGTAATGAGAAAAAGAAACTCTTAGTGTGCTCCCATAGCTTGCTAGCTGGGAATTCTCCCAGATTAGTGGAGATTAAATTCAATCTTTAGACACATCTCCCCTTTCTTGAGCACTCTTACTATGTGAAAAACTGGTGACAGTTTGTGCAATTAAATGAAGAACTTTGGATCTCTTACATTTGAATGAGGCAAATCCCTCTACCTAGCATTTCTAGTTGTCTGGTTTGGGGCAGGTCTTTGTTCAAAATGCAGGGCCACTCATTAGCAGTTATCTTGATTTGGGAGAGCAGGGTTTCTGGCTTATTTTTGGCATCATGCTCTGAAGATCTTCAGAGGTGTTTAGTTCTCTTTCTCTCTCTGGAATCTGTTGGGTATATTATGTGGACAACCAAAATCTTTACTAACAGTGATTCAAGCTTCATGTATACTTCATTTTAGTGTATATAAAAGCACTTTATGTATCTGAAGAAGGTGTTTACTTTGACTTCTCAATTTTCAAAGCACAGTGAGGAAACACTTACCATGCTGGGGTCTGCCACACTAATTAAAGCATCATACAAAGCTTCCAACTTCTCCCATGTCCTGCCACACAATACAAGCCTTGCTCCTCCTGTGTGAAACACCCGAGAACATTCTAGGGGAGAAAAACATTCAGAAAAAAATATTAACAATTACAGCAATTTGATAATGCTCATTTTAGTTGAAATGGGATCCTGTTTTTGCTAATGATGCTGAATCGTTTCTTTAAAATTCATGAATTTTGAGAGAATAAAAATATATATGAGAAAAAAAGAAAGTATCAAATGGAAACAATGTATATGATTAATAAATTAAATTTAAGGTATATTTTTACTGTATTATATTTATCAGAATTAATGATATGACACATTGGTACTTTTTAATCATGGCATGTAATCAAAAGAACAATATGACAGTTAATGGATGAAGGGTCTAAGTTAGAAGAAAAATGTTCTAATTGTCTTTCTTCTTTAACTGTCTCCATCTAGAAACACACTTACCATAAAGAAAAATACATTAAAAATACATGTTTATAGAGTACAAACTCTTTGGTAAAACTTCATGTTGCCCACAGCAATATAAAGATACCAACCAATCCCAGAATATAGCAAAGCTAGTTCTGTATGCTATCTTCATGAAACTCACAGCTGTATGAAACATATCTACAACTTTGAGATAGAGTTATCATGCAGAGAAACTCACCAGCCACTGTCCCACAGATGAGATGAAACATCAATTAATTGGAGAAAGAGACCTTTCTTACACAGACCCTTCTTTTCATAGGTGATCCATCCTCCCCAGGAGCCAGTGGAGGTTATGAAGACCATCTTGAGCTACCTCTCATTAAGACAGATTCCCTCAAGACTTCCTAAGAAGGCCACTGAGAAGTTTCTGGGTATGTTGCACTGGAACTGTTTTTTCTCCATACAGTCATATATTCTGGATTAGGGATTCACCACTGTTTAAGTAAACTATAATTGTGTTTACTTAACACAATTCCTGTGTGTAAAACATCAGGCAGGAAAGGCAGGAAGCCATTGCTGAGCAAGGATCTGCTAGTCAAATTGTGTAAGAAGGAAATATGCTAGCAGTAGAAGCAGAGACATGTTGCCTGGAAAGAGTACAAGGGATGCCATCTGCATGTGCAAAGATGGGACCAAGAAAGCCAAGGCACAGATGGATCTGAGCTCAGCAAGAGATGCAAAGAAAAAAAAGAGATTTTATATGTAGGTCAGAAAAGAAAGGCCAAGGAAAGTGTACCCCCTAAATAAATAAGGAAGAACTGGTAACAACAGACATAGAGAAGGCTGTGGTATTCAACAACTTTGCCTCAGTGTTCACTGCCAGTCAGGCTTCCCACCACTCTCATGTCCCTGTACCTCTAGGCAGGGGCTGAGGGAGCAAAGTCCCCTCCCACTGTAAGCAAAGAGCAGGTATGAGACCACCTGAAGAAAGTGAACCGGTACAAGCCTATTGGGACTAAGGACATGCATCCCAGCATCCTGAGGGAACTGGCTGTTGTAGTTGACAAGCCACTCTCCATCATATTTGAAAAGTCATGGAAGTCAGGTGAAGTCGCTGGTGACTGGAACAAGCGAAACATCACTCTCATTTCTAAAAAGGGCAGAAAGGAGGACCTGAGGAACTACAGACCAGAAGAGTAGGTTTCCTGGAGAAGCTGTGAATGGCCCATCCCCAAAATGTTTCAGCATGCAGCATGGGAAAGAATGTTTAATATTTATCCTGCACAAGATATCAGTATCCATGCTAGAGCAGTTCAGTTGGCACAGATGACCTCTAGGTGTCCCTGCCAACCTAAACTGTTATCTGATTCTGTGAAACTTTCAAGTGTGCTATGATTTTTCAAGAAGCCCAAACTCAGCTGGAGCACTCTAAATAGTGCCTCTGTAAATAAAAGTACTGAAATATAGCCAACCAGAGAAAAATCATTTTAACTTTATCTTAAAATAAGCACTAAAATTAAAAACAAACAAACAAACACAAAAATTAAAAATATTGAGAGAAAGAGAAATAAGAGGTTTCCTGGAGAAGCTGTGAATGGCCCATCCCCAAAACATATAAAGGGCAGTTTTGGATGGGGCTTTGTGCAACCTGGTACCTATGGCAGGGCGTGGGTTTGACTTAGATGATCTTTAAGGTCCCCTCCAGTCCAAACCAGTCTAAGATTCTATGATTCTTCTAGTCTCTACAATGGCTTATTCTAAAAAATGCTACAGTATGTTATAAATAATATACTTGTCTTTTTTTTTTTTTCTTTTCTTTTTAAAGAAGTCAGGTATACAGATAAAATAATGTAATTCTCCTCCCTTCTCCACAAACAAACAAACAAAAAGCATACCATTTCTAGTGCACATATGTGCTTTTCCAGACTGTTCAGATAATGGTAAATGACATTTCAAAGTCAGTAAAAGAAATCACCAAACCCAGAAACTAAAAAAAAAAAAAACAAAAAAAAAAAACAAACAAACAAACAAAAAAAAAAAAAACAAAAAAAAAACACAAGGTGGTAATAATCTTATAAATGGAAATAAAGGTAATGAAGTTATAAGAGGTAGTAAAGGATAAGCGGTAATTGTAATACACAACAAATGTTTGTTCATTGTCTTTTGTATTATAAAAACAAGGAGTTCCGTTTAAGGAACGGGAGTTGCGAAAGCTCCCTGCTGAAGTAAGTAGCTGTATAATACTTGGCTAGGCACTATGAAAATTCTTTTGCTTAATGTAACAAAAAAGAGAGCCCCCTCCCCTTCTCTCCTTCTGCATCTCAGTTGCCTCTTTTGTTCAAAGACACTGCTGCAAAGCTCATGTAACCATCTCCTGATAAGTTGCTAAACTAGTGTATCAACATCCTGCCTTCCTGTCTCACGCTGGGCCAACATGACCAAATAAAAAAAGAAGTTGAACCACAACGCTGAGGAAGACTACGGCCTTCATCTTCACGACCACCAGAGGGACAGAGATGACCCCCTAGCAACAGTGAGCACAGTCGCAGAATATACCAGGATGTGCTGCATAATCCCAGAATTAGCAAGATATAAAAAGGGACCCTGGCGGGGGTGAGGTGCGCGCCGTTGGCGGAGCCAAGACTCCCCGGCCGCCCTGCGCTGTTTTGCTTGTTGTTGCTTACTCAGTTGTCCTGGTTTCAGCTAGAACAGAATTAATTTTCTTCCTAGTAGCTGGTGGAATGCTGTGTTTTGGCTTAGGATGAGAAGAGCGCTGATAACACCCCGATGTTTTAATTGTTGCAGAGCAGTGCTTATACCAAGCCAAGGACATCTCAGCCTTTTGCTCTGTCCTGCCAACAGGCAGGCTGGGGGTGCAGTAAGAGCTGGGAGGGGACAGACCCAGGACAGGTGACCCGAACTAGCCAAAGGGGTATTCCATACCATCTGACGTCATGCTAAACAATATATAGGGGTGGCTAGCCGGGGGGAGGGGGCCGGACTGCTCGGGGTTAGGCTGGGCATCGGTCAGCAGGTGGTGAGCAATTGCATTGTGCATCACTTGTTTGTACATATTATTATTACTTTCCTATTATCACCATTGTATCATTATTATTATTATTATTATTTTGTTATTATTATTTTCCTGTCTTATTAAACTGTCTTTATCTCAACTCACGGGCTTCACTTTCCATTTCTCTCCCCCGTCCCAGAGAGGGAGGGGGGAGGGTGAGCGAACGGCTGCGTGGTGTTTAGCTGCCGGCCGGGTTAAACCACGACATCAATAAATTCCTTTCTATGATTAATACAATGCTCTCTGAAAATTAATTAAGGGGGCAACTTATTACAGTAATCATCTAACATCTGCTGGCCCAGTTAGGAGAAGTCTGTCCAGGTCTTCTGCCACAGCTACCAAATAAGCCATGGGTGAGCAACACTGACATCAAGAGAAGAGAAGGCTCTGGGGAGACCTCATTGCAGCCTTCAAATACTTGACGGGAGCATATAAACAGGAGGGGGAATGCCTGTTTACATGTGTTGATAGCGATAGGACAAGGGGGAATGGTTTTAAACTAAGACAAGGGAGATTTAGCTTAGCAATTAGGATAAAATTTTTCACTCAGAGGCATTCAGGTGAGGCACTGGAACAGGTTGCCCAGAGAGGTTGTGGATGCCCCATCCCTGGAGGCATTCAAGGCCAGGCTGGATGCGGCTCTGGGCAGCCTGCTCTAGTGGTTGGCACCCCTGCCCAGAGCAGGGGGGTTGAAACTACATGATCTTTAAGGTCCTTTTCAACCCAGGCCATTCTATGATCAAGGAATCACAGAAGTAAACCCACTGGCCTAGAAAGAGAACAACAGACCCTGCTGCACATTGAAAAGCCAAGTTCAACAAGTGATTTCATCAAGTTTTTTCCTGGTTCCCTTTATATACAGCACACAGGGTTATTTCACATGTAACCTACCAGTTTTGTTCACAGATAAAGTCAGAGCTAGTCTGGGGAATTTCAATCCCTTGCTCCTCCTCAACTGTCGTAAAGATAATAGTCAAGTGAAGAATTATCCTCATGGCACATCCATTTCCTCCTGAAGACTCAGTTTTCAAGTTTGTCCCTTAAAGACAGGAACAGCCACTCTAACATTTACCTACCCAGGCATATCCCCATGCTCACAACTGCACAGGGACATCTCTAGCCAGGGAGGGACCTTAAGTAACACAGTTTCCATCCATTTTTTCTTTCAAGAAGTCCAGGCACATTCAGTAGTATTAGATGAGCATGCTGCATTTTGTTCAGTATTATTCCTGTTGAGCCTCCTAGGCACGCGTTGTCTCACATCCAATTGATTCTCAGTACATACACAAACCTCTTTAAAAATAAAGCAACAGTACTTATGAACTTCATCCTTTGTATCTGTACATATAATCTCAGTCCATAAACATGTCTTAGTTTTGGCTGGGATTGGGTTAATTTTCTTTCTAGCAGCTGGTATGGTGCTATGGTTTGGGTTTAGGTTGAAAATAACATTCATAACACATTGATGTTTTAGTTGCTGAACAGTGCTTACAGCAAATGAAGGACTCTTCTGCTTCTCCTGCTGCTTTGCTGGAGAGTAGGCTGGACATGCATGAGAAGCTGAGAGGGGACAAAGCCAGGGCCCAAACTGGCCAAAGGCGTATCTCATGTCACATGATATCATGCTGAACAATAAAACTGGAGGGGGTTGGCTGGGGGGACTGCCATTAATTGGAGAATGTCTGGGATTTGGTTGGGTGGCGGTGACCAATTGCATTGTGCACCATTTGCGTTTTTTAATTCTTTTTTTTTTTTTTTTTTCTTTTCCCTTTAAACTGCCCTTATCTTGCATTTTTACCTTTTCTGATTCTCTCCCCCATCCCACTGGGGGAAAGGAGTGAGTGAACAGCTGTATAGTGTTTAGATGCATGCCAAGTTGAACCACAGCAAAGCAATATAATTTTTATAAACTGCTAGAATTGTAAATGTTCAATGGTATTTATGCATAAATGAAGTAGAAGAGATGAAAGACATCATAAGTGGGTTCTCATTTGAGAAAGATATCTAGTAAAATAAATCATTTTTCAGTTACTTATTACAAAACACAACTTTCTTCCTTTCACAATAGTTGTATCTTTCTGCAAAAATGAAGCAGAACCTGCTGATTTCAGTATTAGCCAAATTTTATTAAAAGATGTGGAATATCACAGTTTAAAGCAAATTCATTCAATCTGAGTAGAAACAGGTGAGAACACCATTCATTTCCTACCATTTAGAAGGTTAGTAAACAGTGTTAAACTGAACTTGAGTCCCTCATCTTCTTTATTACCTAGTAATTTTATTAAAATGTCCACATATATCATTTTTGTTGCAGATTTCACAGAATTGCAGGATCACAGAATCATCTATGTTGGAAGACACCTCCAAGATCACCTAATCCAACCTCTGACCTAACACTAACAAGTCCTCCACTAAACCATATTACTAAGCTTTACATCTAAACGTCTTTTAAAGACCTCCAGGGAGGGTGACTGAACCACTTCCCAGGGCAGCGCATTCCAATGCCTAACAACCCTTTCATTAAAGAAGTTCTTCCTAATATTCAACCTAAACCTCCCCTGATGCAACTTTAGCCCATTCCCCCTCATCCTGTCACCATGTCTGCACATGGCAGAACAGACCAACCCCCACCTTGCTACAGCCTCCTTTAAGGTACCTGTAGAGCGCGATAAGGTCGCCCCTGAGCCTCCTCTTTTCCAGGCTGAACAACCCCAGCTCCCTCAGCTGTTCCTCATCAGACTTATTCTCCAGATCCCTCACCAGTTTCATTGCCCTTCTCTGGATTCGCTCGAGCACCTCCATGTCCTTTCTGTAGTGAGGGGCCCAAAACTGAAAACAGTACTCAAGGTGCAGCCTTACCAGAGCCAAGTACAGGGGGACAGTCACTTCCCTAGACCTGCTGGCCACACTGTTTCTTATACAAGCCAGAATGCTGTTGGCCTTCTTGGCCACCTGAACACACTGCTGGCTCATATTCAGCCAATTTTTTGTGTGACCAGGAAGTTTCTGCACCCTTTTTCTGCTAATATTAATTTCATCTCCTTTGGAAGATTTAACTGTTATTAAATGAAAAAAAACAAACAAACAAACAAACAACTATGATTTCCTTTTGATCTCTGAAGGTGAGGCTGCCAGTTTATCATAAAACTAGCAGACAATTGGAAACAGTTCATATAATACACTGCCAAGGAACCATCCAGTCTCCACCTCACACCTTTCACCCAGAGACTCATATGCTGGCCATAAGTCTAAATTGTGCCTCTCTAAACAAAAATACTTAAATATAACCAACCAGATAAAATGTATGCTAATATTATCTTTAACTGAAACTGAAGTTTTCAGGAAAAGGGAAAAGCTAGGTGGGATGTTGAGGTCCAACTTTATCTCATGCCTTGTCTCAACAGGCCCTGATGAACACCACTCCTTATTAGCATAGTCTCTATTTCTGTCATGGGTCACTGTTCTGCTCGCTTAAGAATAATTATACAAGAGCATGCCTTTCCAACAACTCTTGACTGCTTGGAAATGTAAGTTTTCTGGCATACTTAGAAAAGGCCAAAACGTAACCCCAAGCTATGTTTGACTCAGGAGGTACTTGCATCCACTGCCCTTCAAGTAATGTCTGCAGCAGGACTGTACATAAGCATGTATGACCCAGTGCTTTTAATCTCATAGGACTGTGTAAGAAGGAAATACAGACCAGGAAGAAGCAGATGGTAAATGACTGCTCACCTAGTCAACCCATTTATATAAACATAAATTATGATATACCCTTTTCTTCCTTCCAGTGAAACCACCGTCACACATAGTCAGACATCCCAGTTGGAGGTACTGAAGAATATCAAAGAGGAATAGCAAAGAAGAACATAGGTTATAGAGGGGTAAAATGATATGAATATGGAGAGAGAGCTGAGCACTTCCGTATACAAGTGGAAGGGAGCAGGAAATCTAGAAGCTTTTAAACGCTGAAAAGGAACCTGTAACAGAGTATCATGACACCTGTTTATGATTGCTGCTACCCTACAGTGGCAACCTATGACATAAGACCTCAGAATAGCAACATGCTAAAAATAGCACTCAGTGTGCTTATAAAACCTCTTATTCTATTGAATTGAATAAACATAACGCTCTGCTGTTCCTAAAAGTCCAACATCAGTTCCTGTGGCTGAGACTAAAAATGTACATTTAAAAATGATAGGCTTTATTTATAACCGTATTTCCTAACTTCTGCATCCAGCTCAAGGTAATGAATGCACATGAAATCATGTAGAAGAGGATCTCTGCCCATTTGTGTTCTCTGACACTGAGAAGAAAAGAGACAACTCACCACTGCCTAGTCGAGAGATGGCATCTGTGATTACCACCACCTTGTTTTGTACTGCTGACCGGGACAGTAGCCATATGACTGACTGGTAAATATAAATAATTCCACTGATCCCGAGAATAACCAATGGTAGGGCAAGTACAGCAAGAATACCCATATCTGTGGAAAACAAGAGTACATATGAAAGTAACAGTAATGATAATGTGCATTCATTATTTTTCAAATTATTCTTCTCTACAAAAGCAATATTTTTTATGTGTAGAATAGCCATAAATAACAACATGCCAAAGGCTTGAAGCAGTAGGAAACTGTTTTCCAATCAGCAATTCCTTATTAAGCTATTTTAATAAGTTCTTTTTTATTATTATTCATTTTACTCATTATTGCATGTTCTAAACAAATTTAGTTTTCTTTTATTCAAAATGACTCTATGTTGGCAAAAACATAATAAAATTTTAGTACAAATATTGCCTTTAGGCAAAACATAGTATAAAATAAGCTTTTAATTATGTTTCTGTTGTGGGAAAACAAATAAAAAGCTTTTTATCCTAATTTCGGGTAAAATACCTAATATAAATGTTTTCTGTTTTAAAAGACATAGAAAAAAAATCACTTACTATGGCAGGTAGAATCCTGGTATGGATAAGGTTTTCTTCTGAACAAAATTTTGTATTACAGGCTTAATTAAAGTCCTTCAGCATTTTTATAGAAGATCACATATGTTGAGGCTGCTTGCCCTCTATGAGAATGGCTATGTATAGCCTACAGCTGTGACAGCTGGTCTTCAAAAGTAAATATAGCATCTACAGTGTGATTCACATGCCTGACCTATTAGCTAATAGGCTGGACAATCACGTAGAAGTTTTTAGTACAATATCAATTCAATTGTACAATGAAGCATTTATCTTTCTGTCTTCCCCTGGTTTGCAGTTGTTCATAGGAGTTGTACAAAGGAAATCTCAGTCTATCTAACTGAGTCTATCTCAGTTTCCTGTCACTGGCCTTCAACTAACTTTTTGACTAACTTTATATGGAAAAACATTTGTATAAACTCCATGATAGCAATATACCAAAAAAAAAAAAAAAAAAAAAGTGCCATGAAGAATTTGTGATTTGAAGTAATCACTGTTCCACAATATTTACATGTATGTGCTGGGAAAAAGTCTCTGAGCAAGCTGGCTTTGGGAGTTAGTGCATAAAACTAAGCTAAGAGCTGGCAAAGGATGTCGCAGCGGAGGTCCCGTGACACGACCCCCGGCAGGCCCCTGGACGAACCCCCCCAGCAACACGCTGTGGACCCCCGGGCACAGCGGTGGACATCTGCTGGTGACTTATGGTGGGCCCCCAGGCATTGTGGTAGACCCCCCTGCGAGCCCAGGCAGGCCACCAGCCTCACCGATGGAACCCTGCCAGCGAGACCCACAAGGCTCCTGGGCGTGGCGGCAGACCCCTGGCAGCGACCTCTGGTGGGCCCACGGGCACAGCAGCAGACCCCCGGCAGCAAGCCCCAGTGAGACACAAGACACCGCGGTGTACCCCTGCTGATGTCCCCAGGCAGGCCCCTGTTCGTGACAGAAGACTCCAACCCACCACCCATCACGGGCACCCATGGTGCTGCAGTGGACCCCTGCCAGCAACCCCCGGAGGGACCCCAGGAGTGGCAGTGGACCTCTGATGGTGACCTGTGGCAGCCCCCTGGGTGCGGCACTGGACCCTCCCCTGCGAGCACTGGCGGGCCCCCAGGAGCTTCGGTGGACACCCCTGCAAACCATGGTGGGCCCACAGGTGCAGTGGTGGACCCCCCTGGGAGACCTGGCGGGTCCCTGGGCGCAGCGGCAGACCTGCACCAACAACCCATGATGGGCCACTGGGTGCGGCACTGGAACCCCCCCTGAGAGCAATGTCAGGCCCCGAGGCACTTTGGTGGACCCCCCGTGTGAGCCCCGGCGGACCCCTGGGCACTGCAGTACACCCCTTTGTGACCCCTTGTGGGCCCCCGATGTGGTGATGGAACCCCCCTGTGAGCCCCAGTGGGACACCGGGCGCATGGGTGGACCCCCACTTGCGAGCACCAGCGGGCCCCCTGTCACGTCGGTGGACACCCCCCTTGGAGCCCTGGTGGGCCTCCGGTTGCTGCATTGGACCCACCCCGCCAGCCCTGGCAGTCTCCCAGTCACTGCAATGGACTCCCCCATGCAAGCCCTGGTGGCACCCAGGCACAGCGGTATATTACCCTGCCGAGCCCAAGGGCGCTTTGGTGGATCCCCCTGCAAGCCCCGGCAGGCCACTGGTCGCTGCAGTGGACCCTCACTGTGAGACCAGGTGGAGCCCCAGGCACTGTGATGGACCCCCCCACAAGTCCCAGCAGATGACTGGTTGCTGTGGTGGACCCCCCCTGTGAGCCCTTGCAGGCACCCAGTGCGGTGGTGGACCCTGCTGCGTGAGCCCCAGAGGATCCCTAGTCACTGTGGTGGATCCCATCTGTGAGTCTCAGCGGGCCACAGGTTGCTGAGGTGGAACCCCCTGAGAGCCCTTGCAGGCCCAAGGTGTGGTGGCGGACTTGCCCCTGCGAGCCCCAGTGGGCAGCCGGATGCACCAGTAGAACCCTGCTGCGAGCCCTGCCGGGCCCCCAGGCGCACCTGTGTGCCCACCACCCATAAGCCCCGGCAGGCCAGCAGTGCAGCAGCAGAACCCCCCCTTGTGAGCTCCAGCGGGTCCCAGGTTGCGCCATTGGAACTCCACCTGCAGGTCCTGGTGGGCTCCCAGTGCGGCGGCAGACCCCCCCCTTGCGAACTCTAGCGGGTCCCTGGGTGCGATAAGGAACCACCCCTGAGATCCCCTGCAGGCCTGCCATGGGTCCCCAGGCGTGCCAGTGGATGCCCCCCTGCAAACCCCATCGGGCTCCCGGTGCGGCGGTGTACCCCCAAGTTCAAGCCCCGGCGGGCCCCTGTTACAGCAGTGGACCACCCCTGTGAGGCTCTGCATGACCCCGGGTGCACCGATGCACCCCCCCTTGTGAGCCCTGGTGGGCCCTCAGGCATGCTGGTGGACTCCCCTGTGTGAGCCCCGGCAGGCCCCTGGTGCGGCAGTGAACCCCCTTTGCAATCTGCAGCGGGTCCTCAGGCACTGCAGCGGACCCTCCTCCTCTTGTGAGCCCACATCCGTGCTTCCAACATTGTAAGTATGTGGTGCTTGCCATTGCAGGTTTGAGGGAGTGTGATGTAATCAATCTGCCAGGCCTCTCCATATTTCTGTATCAGCCATCGTCCTCCATACCAAAGAGGCTTTGACCATTTGGCTTGCTTAATTGCAGCACATGTTTCAAAATCATGAATTACCTGTGCTATAGTGTCCATGGTCAGGTCCATCCTCGATCACAAACCCATCTGTATGTTGCATCTTTACCTTGATGGCCTGAGGTGTCATGGGCCCATCGGGCTATAAGTAATTCACCTTTATGTTGCCAGTCCAGGTCCACCTGAGCCACTTCAACTGTAGCAGCCTGATCCACCTGCTGGTTGTTTTGATGTTCTTCAGTAGCCCGATTCTTGGGCACATGAGCATCTACGTGACGTACTTTCACAGCCAGGTTCTCTACCCAGGCAGCAATATCTTGCCACAATGCAGCAGCCCAGATGGGTTTGCCCCTGCGCTGCCAGTTGTTTTGCTTCCATTGCTGTAACCATCTCCACAGGGCATTTGCTACCATCCATGAATCAGTGTAGAGATAGAGAACTGGCCATTTTTCTCGTTCAGCAATGTCTAACACCAGCTGAATGGCCTTCCCTTCTGCAAACTGACTCAATTCACCTTCTCCTTCAGCAGCTTCTGAAACTCGTCGTGTAGGACTCCATACATCAGCCTTCCATCTCCAATGCTTTCCCACAATATGACAGGACCCATCAGTGAACAGGGCATATTTCTTCTCATTTTCTGGTAGCTTGTTGTACTGTGGGGCTTCTTCAGCATGGAGCACCTCTTCCTCTGATGATATCCCAAAGTATTTGCCTTCTGGCCAGTCCATAATCACCTCCAAGATTCATGGGTGACTGGGGTTTCCTATTCGAGCCCGCTGAGTAATCAGTGCAACCCACTTGCTCCATGTAGCATCAGTTGCATGATGTGCAGAGAGGACCCTTCCTTTGAACATCCAGCCTACTACCAGCAGTCGGGGTGCCAGAAGCAGCTGCACTTCAGTACCAACCACTTCTGAAGCAGATCAAACCCCTTCATATGCTGACAGTATTTCCTTTTTGGCTGGAGTGTAGCAGGCCTCAGATCCTCTGTATCCCCGACTCCAAAACCCCAGAGGTCGACCCTGAGTTTCCCCAGGTTCTTTCTGCCAGAGGCTCCAGGTGGGGCCATTCTCTCTGGCTGCAGTGTAGAGCACATTCTTTACATCTGGTCCTGTTCGAACTGGCCCAAGGGTTACTGCATGAACTATTTCCTGCTTAATTTGTTCAAAGGCTTGTCATTGCTCAGGGCCGCATTCAAAATCATTCTTCTTATGGGTTACCTGATAGAGCGGGTTTACAATCAGACTGTAATTTGGAATGTACATTCTCCAAAACACCACAACACCTAGGAAAGTTTGTGTTTCTTTTTTTCCTAGTTGGTGGAGACATAGCTGTTATTTTGTTGATCACATCCATTGGGATTTGACGACGTCCATCTTGCCATTTTATTCCTAAAAACTGGATCTCTCGTGCAGGTCCTTTGACTTTATTTTGTTTTATGGCAAAACCAGCCTTTAGAAGGACTGTTTTTTATTTTCTTCCCTTTTTTGAAAACTTCCTCTGCTGTGTCACCCCACACAATAATGTAATTGATGTACTGCCGGTGTTCAGGAGCTTCCCCCTGCTCCAGTGCAGACTGGATCAGTCCATGGCAAATGGTAGGGCTGTGTTTCCACCCATAGGGCAGCCGATTCCAAGTATATTGGACTCCCCTCCAAGTGAAGGCAAACTGTGGCCTGCACTCTGCTGCTAGAGGGATGGAGAAAAATGCATTAGCAATATCAATTGTGGCATGCTACTTGGTTGCCTTTGATTCCAGTTCGTACTGGAGTTCTAGCATGTCCAGCTCCTGCAGCCACTCCAGTACCTACAGCCGTTCCAGCTCCTGCAGACTCTCCAGCTCCTGTGACTGGACACCCAGGACAACCCCCCCGTTGTGAGTTGCCGTGGGCCCCCGTGTGCGCCAATGGACCACCCACTGCGCACCCCAGCAGGGACCCTTGCGCGCTGATGAACCCCCCCACCCCCCACAAGCCCCATTGGGGCACCGGGTGCACAGGCATATGCCCACGTGCAAGCCCTGGTGGTTCCATGGTGCTGCAGTTGACCCCCCCTCCTCCTTCAAACCGCAGTGGGCCCATGGTGAAGATGTAGACCCCCCCTTTAAGCCCTAGCGGGTCCTCGGTGCGGCTGTGGATCCCCCAATTCAAGCCCTGGCGGGTCACTATTATGGATGTGCATCCCGCCCCTTCACTGTTCCTTACTGTTGGGAACACTTTTTGATGGGAGAAAGAGGCTCTGTACATGTTTTTGGAGGTCCTATTTTAAATTTGTCTCAGTGTTCCGGTTAGGGTTACGTTTAGGGTTGTATAGAAAGAGCGAACACAAAGAGTCCAGATCCATGTGGGGCTGCGTAAAGGCTCCCCTGGGGAGTTCAGTTGTACCCACAGTCTTCCGATAGGGGCTTTTTTTGCTGGGAGAAAGGGGCTTTGTATGTGTTTTCTGGGTTCCTATTTTAAATTCCTCTCAGAATCCGGGTAGGGATATATTTAGGGTTGCTCAAAAAGAGCGAACACAGAGAGTCCAGATGCACGTAGGGTTGCGTAAAGGCTCCCCTGGGGAATTCAGCTGTACAAAAAGGATTCCTTTGGGGGCAATTTTTGATGGGTGAAAGGGGCTTTGAACGCGTTTTCTGGGGTCTTATTTTAAATTCCTCTCAGATTCCAGGTAGGGATATGTTTCGGGATGCTCAGAAAGAGCGAACAGAGAGGGTCCAGTTGCATGTGGGGCTGCGTGAAGGCTCCCCTGCGGAGTTCAGTTGTACCCAAAGCCTTCCTTTGGGGGCAGGTTTGGATGGACGCAATGGGCTTTGAATGCGTTTTCTGGGGCCCTCTTTTGAATTCCTCTCCCATGCTGGGTAGGGCTATGTTTTGGGTTGCTCAGAAAGAGCGAACACAGAGGGTCCAGTTGCATGTGGCGCTGCATGAAGGCTCCCCTGGGGAGTTCATTTGTACCCAAAGCCTTCCTCTGGGGGCACTTTTGGATGAGCAAAACAGGCTTTGAACGTCTTTAATGGGGCCCTCTTTTGAATTCCTCTCCCATGCCGGTTAGGGCTATGTTTCAGTTTGCTGAGAAAGAGCGAACACAGAGGGTCCAGTTGCATGTGGGGCTGTGTGAGGGCTTCCCTGGGGAGTTCAGTTGTACCCAAAGCCTTCCTTTGGGGGCACTTTTGGATGGGTGAAATGGGCTTTGAACGTGTTTTCCGGGGCCTTATTTTGAATTCCTCTCCCATGCCTGGTAGGGCTATGTTTCGGGTTGCTCAGAAGTAGCGATCACAGAGGGTCCAGTTTCATGTGGGGCTGCGTGAAGCCTCCCCTGGGGAGTTCAGTTGTACCCAAAACTTTCCTTTGGGGGCACATTTGGATGGGTGCAACGGGCTTTGAATGTGTTTTCTGGGGCCCTCTTTTGAATTCCTCTCCCATGCCGGGCACGGTTATGTTTAGGGTTGTTCCGAAAGAGCGAACACAGAGAGTCCAGTTGCATGTGGGGCTGCGTGAAGGCTCCCCTGCAGAGTTCAGTTGTACCCACAGCGTTCCTTTGGGGGCACTTTTGGATGGGCGAAAGGGGCTTTGAACGTCTTTTTGGGGCCCTATTTTGAATGCATCTCCCATGCCGGGTAGGGCTATGTTTCGGTTTGCTGAGAAAGAGTGAACACACAGGGTCCAGTTGCATGTGGGGTTGCGTGAAGGCTCCCCTGCGGAGTTCAGATGTACCCAAAGCCTTCCTTTGGGGGCACGTTTGGATGGGCGTAAGGGGCTTTGAACGCGTTTTCTGGGGCCCTCTTTTGAATTCCTCTCCCATGCCTGGTAGGGCTATGTATTGTGTTGTTCCGAAAGAACGAACACAGAGGGTCCAGTTGCACGTGAGGCTGCGTGAAGGCTCCCCTGTGGAGTTCAGTTGTACCCAAAGCCTTCTTTTGGGGGCACTTTTGGATGGGCGCAAGGGGCTTTGAACGTCTTTAATGGGGCCCTATTTTGAATGCCTCTCCCATGCCTGGTACGGCTATGTTTTGGGTTGCTGAGAAAGAGCAAACACAGAGGGTCCAGTTGCATGTGGGGCTGCGTGATGGCTCCCCTGTGGAGTTCAGTTGTACCCAAAGCCTTCCTTTGGGGGCACTTTTGGATGGGCAAAAGGGGCTTTGAACGCGTTTTCCGGGGCCCTCTTTTGAATTCCTCTCCCATGACGGGTAGGGCTATGTTTTACATTTCTGAAAAAGACCGAACATAGAGGGTCCAGTTTCATGTGGGGCTGCGTGAAGGCTCCCCTGCGGAGTTCAGTTGTACCCAAAGCCTTCCTTTGGGGGCACTTTTGGATGAGCAAAACAGGCTTTGAACGTCTTTAATGGGGCCCTCTTTTGAATTCCTCTCCCATGCCGGTTAGGGCTATGTTTCAGTTTGCTGAGAAAGAGCGAACACAGAGGGTCCAGTTGCATGTGGGGCTGTGTGAGGGCTTCCCTGGGGAGTTCAGTTGTACCCAAAGCCTTCCTTTGGGGGCACTTTTGGATGGGCAAAAGGGGCTTTGAACGCGTTTTCTGGGGCCCTCTTTTGAATTCCTCTCCCATGCTGGTTAAGACTATGTTTAGGGTTGCTCCAAAAGAGCGAACACAGAGGGTCCAGTTGCATGTGGGGCTGTGTGAAAGCTCCCTAGGAAAGTTCTGTTGTATCTAAAGCCTTCCTTTGGGGGCAATTTTTATGGGCGCAAGGGCCTTTGGTCACCTTTTCTGGCGCCCTATTTTGAATGCCTCTGCAATTCCGGGGAGGGCTATGTTTCGGGTTGCTCCGAAAGAGCGAAGACAGAGGGTCGACTGGCATGTGGGGTTGCATGAAGGCTCCCCTGTGGAGTTCAGTTGTACCCAAAGCCTTCCTTTGGGGGCACTTTTGGATGGGCGCAAGGGGCATTGAACGCCTTTTCAGGGGCCCTATTTTGAATTCCTCTCCCATCCGGGTAGGGCTATGTTTAGGATTGTTCCGAAAGAGCGAAGACAGAGGGTCGACTGGCATGTGGGGTTGCGTGAAGGCTCCCCTGCGGAGTTCAGTTGTACCCAAAGCCTTCCTTTGGGGGCACTTTTGGATGGGCGTAAGGGGCTTTGAACGCGTTTTCTGGGGTACCTCCTTTAAATTCCTCTCCCATGCCGGGTAGGGCTATGTTTCGAATTCTTCCAAAAGAGCGAAGATAGGGGGTCCAGTTGCATGTGGGGCTGCGTGAAGGCTCCCCTGGGGAGTTCAGTTGTACCCAAAGCGTTCCTTTGGGTGTACTTTTGGGTGGGCGAAAGGGGCTTTGAACGCATTTTCTGGGGCCCTGTTTTGAATTCCTCTCCAGTTCCGGGTAGGGCTATGTTTCGGGTTGCTGAGAAATAGCGAACACAGAGGGTCCAGTTGCATGTGGGTCTGCGAGAAGGCTCCACTGGATATTTCAGTTGTACCCAAAGCCGGTCACTGACTCAGAGGCTCTGGCTTGTTTTCTCTTGCTAAGGGACAGAGAGGCACATGCAGTGCCCTTTAATTGCAAGGTGGCATCAGCAGACCGCTTTGCACTTACCTGTGAGTCACCAGAAAGTGCTGAGCCATTGTAAGAAACCTCAGGTGAACCTCGGTGTGAGTCATCCACACGCTGGTATCCGGCTTACTGGGGACAAGGCTTCCGGTGTGTAAGTGACTCTGGTCACGACCCCACGTCCTTGTACTTGCAGAAACATAGCCTTCCTTGCAGTGTTGTCAAGGCCATTGGCATCTTGCCCGACCACTTGGTGATGCCTTGAAACGCCATCATACTCCCTGATGAAAGGGCAGACAAAGGAGGACAGCAGAGACGTGCCCTGACATTCCTACTCTCGGTCACTGGTGGAGCACAGACCAAGAAGAGGAAGGTTGCTGTCCTAACCTGGCCAGGGGCTGGAAAGGCAACTTTTCTGATGGGCCGGTGTGCCAGAGCACGGGACCGAGGCAGCAGCCGCTGAGTGGCACCGCGTGGTTCAAGCTGTCACCTGGCAAGATATGGAGGCGACCATGCTGGTTTGGAAGGGTCCGGGGGGCGCTCTAAGGCCCACTGTGGGTCTCCAGCCCCGAGCGATGGCTAGAAAACTGTCAGGAGATGTCCCGTGCTCCTTGGGAAGACGAGCCACGCTCTCACTTTGGCAGAATAGTATCTGGTGTCAAGAGACCAGGACAGAACCTCCGCTTCTTATGTGGTGCCTTCTTTGTCACCAGGCAGGACCATACCACAGCCCTTTAGAGCTGTGGTAGAGCAGGTAGCAACTGAGGTGGAGTCAGCACACTGGAGGACACACGGCTCGTTGCAGCTGTTTGCAAGGGTAAGGGCAAGTGTAAGGGTAAGGATAAGCATTAGGGTATGTGTTATGGTAATGGTAAGGGTAAGGGTTAGGGTTAGCATAAGGTTAAGGGTTAAGGGTATGAGAAAGTGTTAGGGTACAGGTTATGGTAAAGGTAAGGGAAAGGGTAAGAGGAAGGGTTAGGGTAAGTGTAAGGGTAAGGGTAAGTGTAAGGGTACAGGTCAGGGTAAGGGTTAGAGTAAGGGTTAGGGTTAGGTTAAGGGTAAGTGTTAGGGTAATGGTTAGGGTTAATTTTAGGGTTAGGGTGAGGGAAGCGTAAGGGTAAGTATTAGGTTAAGGGTAAGGGTAAGGTTTAAGGTTAAGAGTAAGTGTAAGGTTTAGATTTAGACTAAGGGTAAGTGTAGCAGAAAGGGTAAGGGTTAGGGTAAGGGTAAGTGTTAGGATAAGGGTAAGGTTTAGGGTTAGGTTAAGAATAAGGGTAATGTTTAGGGTAAGGGTAAGGTAAGGGTAAAGGTAAGGGTATGGATAAGGGTAAGGGTAATGTTTAGGGTAAGTGTAAGGGTAAGGGTAAGGGTAAGGGTATGGGTAAGGGTAAGGTTAAGGGTTAGGGTTAGGGTAATTGTACGAGTAATTGCTAGGGTAAGTGTAAGCGTAAGTGTACATATAAGTGTTATTGTACGGCTTATGGTAAGGGTAAGTGTAAGGGTAAGGGAAAGTGTTAAGGTATGTGTTAGGGTAACGGGAAGTGTAAGGCTAAGGGTAAGGGTAAGGTTATAGTTAAAGGAAAGAGTAAGGGTAAGGAAAAAATAAAGGTAAGGATTTGGGTAATGGTAAGGGTAAGAAGGGTTAGGGTAAGGGTTACAGTAAGGGTTAGGTAACGCAGTGTACAACCTGGGACGTCACACGCAGAGCTGCCTCTGGCAAGGTGAGTGAGGAACAGATGTAGCAGTTGTTGTGTTGTAGGTCTCGCTGTTCCTCTAAGCATCCCCTCTTTGTCTTTTAGAGGTGTTGTAGCTGTTTGAAGAGGGTAGATTGAAGCATCTGCCTCGGGGGCTGGTAAGCAGCAGAGGTCAGGGAGCAGGTGAGAGTAACTTACCTAGTTGTGCTGTGTCTTTGGATGCTGCATCAGCCTATGTGTTTCTTTTTCTTTCACAGGTGTCTCACACAGGCTCAAAGGAGCAAACTGCACTCTGAAGAGCTGTGTAAGAAGAGGGGCTGGTCATGAACCGGGTTGGAGCAGAACGACCAAGTAGCACAAGGTGACTATGAAAGGTGTCCGTCTTGCTTTGCAGGTGCTGTGGCAGGCTCTCCACAGAAGTGGATAAGGATATGAGATAAGGCCAGAGAGCGACAAGGAGCGGCACGTGCAGGGATGGTTTTGAAGCACTGCGGTGGCTTACTCTTCTGTTCATCAGGTGCCACAGGCAAGGTGGGTTGTAACATCAGTCTTTATATTTGCATGAAAGCAGTTCACTTGAATGCCACAGTGCATCTGAGTAGGGTGTTCTAGCAGAACAAGCTTGTCTGGCACAGCGGTGCCTGATGCCAGTGTGTTTCCTCAGGTGAAGAGGTGCCTGAAGCCCCATCCTATCTAGCCTGCACACAATTATCTGAGAATGAAAGCTGCTTTCCAGCAATTCAGAAAGCCAAGTTACATCTCAGCCTTGAGCATCTCGGGCTTTTGGGCCTGTCTGTAACATTTGGCACCAGCACTAATACTTTTTTTGGCATATGTTTAGCGTTTGGGGCCTGTGTCTGGGATTTGGGCCCTGTCTCGAACCACTGGGGCTTTGTCCTTGGTTTTGGAGCCTGCCTCTAGAGTTCAGGGCCTGTGATTAGGCTTTTGGGGTCTGTGTCTGGGGGTCAGGGGGTTGGGGCCAGTATCTGGGGGCAAGGGAGGAGCTGCTTGTAGACCATTGGGGCCAGCATTGAGGGGGTTGGGAGCTGACTGTACACCTTTGGGGCCTGCATCTGTGGGGGGTCAGGGCCTGTGTCTAGCGGGCTGGGAACTGCTTGTACAATGTAGGAATCTGTTTCTGCAGGGTGGCTGGGAGCTGTTTGTACAACTTCGGGGCCAGCATCTGGGGGTGGCTGGGAGCTGCCTGTACACTGTAGGGGCCTGTGTTTGGGGGGGCTTGGGGGCCTCCCTCGCGGGGGGGGAGGGTTGGGAGCTGCTTGTATAGGGTAGGGGGCCTGCCTTGCAGGGGTTGGGAGCTGCTTGTAGAATTTGGGGCCCTGTGTCTGGGGGGGGGGTTGGGGCCTGTGTCTCAGGGGTGTTGGGAACTGGTTGTACACCTTTGGGTCCTGTCTCTGGGGGGGGAGCTACTTGTACACTTTTGGGGTCCGTATTTGAGGGGGGTTGGGAGCTGCTTGTGCACTTCTGGACCTATGTTTAGGGGGGTTGGGAGCTGCTCATACATTCTAGGTGCCTCCCTTTTGAGAGGGGTTGGAGCCTGCATCTGTGGGTGATTGGGAGATGCTTGTACACTATAGGGGCCATGGTCTTGGAGGGGGGTCTGGGCTGTTTATACACCTTTGTGGCCTGTGTTTGGGGGGGGGTGGGCCTGTGCCTTGGGGAGTTGGGAGGTGCTTGTTCACTCTGGGAGCCTCCATTTGGGGGTCTTTGGGGCCTCCCTTTGAGGGGGAGGGAGTTGGGAGTTGGTTGTACACCTCTGCATCCCATGTCTTGGGGGGGGTAGGGGGGGTGGGACCGGTCTCTGAAGGGGCGGGTTGTGAGCTGCTTGTACACCTGTGTCGGGGGGGAGGGGCGGTGGGGGGGTGGTCGGGCCCGGGTCTTGGGCCAGTGTCTGGGTGGAGTCCAGTTCTTGGGAGGGGGTGGTGGGGTAGGAGCTGCTTGTGGGCAGTTGGGGTCTGCATCTGGGTGTGGTTGGTGCCTGCTTCTGTTGGCAGTTTGGGGTCTGCTTGTAGACATCTGCAGCCTGGGTTTGGGGGCTTTTCTGTAACGTTTGGGGTCTGCATTTTTGCTTTGGGTTGCATCTTGAGCTTTTGAGGCCTAGCTGTAGCATTTGGGGCCTGCATCTAGGGTTTTTCTGTAGCGTTTTGGTTGTGTATTTGTGATTTGGGGCCTGTTTCCAGGGTTTTGCTTTTTTTGTAGTTTCCATCTTTGTGTCTGTTTCGTTGTTGGTTGTCTGGGGTTAGGGGCAGTTTGGGGTTTGGATTAAGGTCAGTGTCATTAGCGTTAGGGGGTTGATGTGATAAATTAGTGGGGGTTTGTTCATTGTCTTTGAGGAATTTGGAGAATCTGCTGAGGAGATAAGGTTGTACAATTTAATGGCCTTTATAAGGGGGAGGATTAAGCAAGCAAATAGCAGGAGGGGGTGTTAGGTAAACATCCTTGAGTGAAACCAGACTCTGTGAAATTCCTTACCACAAGACATCCTTTCTGCCGCTTCACTTCCCCCACCTGAACACGAAGCAGAGGAACAACGACCCCCCTCTCAACAATAGACTGCGCAGCCTCAGCCAGTTCAACAAGTCCCGATAAGCTGGAATTTGACTGCTATAAAACAGCAACCCTGGAAAGGGAAGTTGCGTGCTGTTGTGGAGCGGAGACTCCCCAGCCACCCAGCGCTGTTTTGTTTGTGCCTGCTTACTTGATTAATAAAATAATTTCAATAGACCAGAAAATTGTGTGGTCTAATTTATAACAGTTGATAATAAGGGTTAGGGTTGTGGTTAGAGTTGTTAGGTTTAAGGGGAATAAGGATTTCAGGGTAAGGGGATCAAGGTTGTGGGAATAAAAATGTTGTTTTTGCACAGTTACATCCTGTAGAGGGAAGGAAGGTGGTATTGAGATATGCTTTCAGTGATAAGACAGCTTAACAGTGTGAAATGAGTTCATCTGATTCGTGTCAATATGGAACAATGCTAGGGCCGCATGATATGATGAAATGTGACTTTCTGTCTTACATACACTTGTATAACCACAAGTCTGAGAAAACCAGAGTGGTTAATATATATAGTTCATGTATCTTGCAAAGGAATAATCCAGCAATTCGGGTCAATAGGGGATAAGAGAACAAAGGGGTTTCAGAATAACTGCTAACTATTCCAACTGTTGCATGGGACACTATGCAAGTGTCTGACATCCAGCCAAGATGGACAAAGGAGAAGGACAAGAGAAAAGCCTGGGAGGAAGACTGTGAGCTTTCAGCATGAGAGACCCCCAGAGGGACCACCGGAGACTGATAACGCCTGCACCAGTGGGAGGGTTCGGATTCAGGGAACTAATTATAATAACCCTGCCTTTGTAGAAGTAGTAATGAATACGTATTAGCCTAGCAGCATAAAAACTAGCCTCCTGATGTAACTGGTGTGCATCTTGGTGGAGCAGAGACTACCGGCGCACCCAGCGCTGCTTGCTTACCTCTATTCATTTAATAAATTGTAAACTTCAATTGCAATCCTATTTGGGACCCAGTCATTTATTACAAGTGGGCGCTCGTCCGGGAGGGCTTTGGTTCCTGATTTCTGGTTTGATCTAGGAGAGGCACCCCCACCATTTGGTGGCTGCTCTTTGAGTCAGGTCGGGACTAATGGCATCTTGAACCTGAATAAAGGTAAGCAAAGTTTCTGATTCTTTTTTTCAGCTCCCTTGCCAGCTGCAGCACTATATTTTGCCCGTAATTCTGTGTGTGAAGATCTCAACGAAGACGACGGAGTCATAAGCAGTTAAAACGTATACCGTTCAGTTGGGTGGGGTTCGGTTGCCTGTGTGTGTAAGAGTGTGACTGAGATGGAACTTAGTTCCGAAGCGATTGTGGAGGTCTTCTAACCGCGGTTCCAATCTCCCACGAGGGACTTGGCCGGTGAAGGACCGAAGGGATTCCTATAGGATTTGTGGGTGTGTGAGAGGTCCTCGACCCCCTGCAAGACACTCTTACTAAGGTAACCAAGGGCTGTGGGAATTGCCATAGTAAAATTCCTAGATGGGTCAGACAAAATCGAAGACCAGAGACCAGAAGAAAGGGAGCAAATTATCAGTCATACCACCAGAAAGTCCATTAGGAATAACGATTAGAAATGGGAATGATAGGGACCCCAGAAAAGGAAAAAGTAAATTAAAAATGGTCCAGTATTGTGTGACAGAATGGCCAAAGGAGCCTTTAAGACTACATGTCTTTTGGCCTGTTTTTGGATCCTTTGAAGACTGGATTTGCCAGGCCTTAAATATCCATGTTAATTCAAAGGAACCTTTTAGCCAGGAAGAAAGTGATTATGCAGGATTATGGATCAGGAGGACTTCACGTCCTTTTCCAGCCTCAATATTTACACTAAAAGCAGATAAGAAATTTGACGAACAAGAACATGAAAAAGAAAAAGGTGATAAACGTGAGCCGTTGGATAAGCTACCACCTCCATATCCTAACAATCCACCCCCGGCGGCTCCCCCTCCGGTGGCTGTGGTATCTCCACCAGTACCACCGTTGCCCCAGCTTCCACCACCAACAGCACCAGAATTAGACCAACCTCCAGCTGCATGCACGAGAAGTAGGACTGTCGTATCTGAGAGAGCTTCTCTATATCCCTTAAGGGAGGTAACTGGTGTATAACTGGTGCGCGTCTTGGTGGAGCAGAGACTCCCAGCGTACCCAGCACCGTTTGCTTACCTCTATTCATTCAGTGAATTGTAAACTTTGATTGTAATCCTATTTGGGACTTTTATTATTTATTATAACAGACAACCCTGTAAAACGCAGACAACCAGAATCCTTACAGCAATTAGGTGGAAATCACGGCGTAAGAAACATTACCACCTCAAAGAGTAAAAACCTCAAAAGAAATGTGACTTGTAACAGGCCAGCAGCCGTGTATTTTCTGTGAAGCACCAGCTAGATTATGAACCTTGAATAGCACAGTTAATGGGGAAACAGGGGAGGGTCCCGGTCCTCGGCAGAAAAAAAAAGTGTATAAACTGTGTATGGAATTAGTAGGCACCCTCCTGCTTGTGGGACACCCGCCATTGTAATCTCAAATAATAATGCTACTGTACTGAGATCCTCGACTCAGCCTATGCTATTTGCTACAGATTGATTCAGGGTTTTAAGGTTTCAGGGATTGGGCACTAGGGTTGGGTTTCAGGGTAAGGGGTTTCAGGGTTTACGTTTAGGATTTTAAGGTTTTTAGGGTTGGAGTTTTAACGGTTAGGGTTTTAAGGGTTTGGGGGTTAGGGTTTTAAGGGTTTCAGGGTTAGCGTGTTAGGGTATTAGAGTTTTTTGGGTTGTAGTGTTGATGTGTTTTTTAGGGTTAGAGTCTTAAGGTTTTATTTTTGGTCAGTTATTTACGGTTAGGGTTTTAAGATCTTTTTTTTTTTTTTTTTTTTCAGGTTAGGTTCTCCAGGGCCAGGGTTTTGAGTATCCTAATTTTGGGGGTTTGGATTTTGAGCATCTTAATTTTGGGAGTTAGGCTTTTGTGTGCCCTAATTTTTTGGGATCGGCTTTCAAGCATCCTAAGTAGTTGGGTTAGGGTTTTGAGCATCTTAATGTTTTGGGTTTGGGTATTGAGCATCCTAAGTTTTCGGGAAAGGGTTTTGAGCATCTTAATGTTTCCAGGATAGGGTTTTGAGCGTCCTAATGTTTTTGGGTTAGGGCTTTGAGCGTCCTAATGTTTTTGGGTTAGGGTTTGGAGCGTCCTAAGTTTTCGGCATAGGGTTTTGAGCATCTTAATGTTTCCAGGATAGGGTTTTGAGCAACTTATTGTTTCCAGGATAGGGTTTTGAGCGTCCGAATGTTTTTGGTTAGGGCTTTGAGCATCCTAATGTTTTTGGGTTAGGGTTTGGAGTGTCCTAAGTTTTTGGGATAGGGTTTGGAGCATCTTAACGTTTCCAGGATAGGGTTTGGAGCGTCCTAAATTTTCAGGATAGGGTTTTGAGCATCTTAATGTTTCCAGGATAGGGTTTGGAGCATCCTAAGTTTTTGGGATAGGTCTTTGAGCTTCCTAATGTTTTCCGGATAGGGTTTGGAGCGTCTTAATGTTTTGGGTTTGGGTTTTGCACATCCAAAGTTATTGGGTTTGGGTTTTGAGCGTCCTAATGTTTTTGGGTTAGGGCTTTGAGCGCCCTAATGTTTTTGGGTTAGGGCTTGGAGCGTCCTAATGTTTTTGGGATAGGGTTTGGAGTGTCCTAGTGTTTTCGGGATAGGGTTTTGAGCGTCCAAAGTTTTTGGGTTTGGGTTTTGAGTGTCCAAAGTGTTATAAGTTGCCCCCTTAATTAATTTTCAGAGAGCATTGTATTAATCATAGAAAGGAATTTATTGAGTGAGCAAACATCAAGCAAAACAGCACTGGGTGGCCGGGGAGTCTCAGCTCCGCCAACGGCACGCACCTCACCCCCGCCAGGGTCCCTTTTTATATCTTGCTAATTCCGGGATTACGCAGCACATCCTGGTATATTCTGCGACTGCGCGCACTGTTGCTAGGGGGTCGTCTCTGTCCCTCTGGTGGTCGTGAAGATGAAGGCCGTAGTCTTCCTCAGCGTTGTGGTTCAACTTATTTTATTATTTGGTCATGTTGGC